>NC_090818.1:22195588-22495588 GCF_000390325.3 Nicotiana tomentosiformis
TAGTTACACAAGACACTAATCCTATCCTGAGGAAGTTCACTAGACGTAAACAACCTCCCATTTGGATGAAAGACTTTATTTCTCTCAACATTCACAAAGATGTTCCCTATGCTATCTCAAACTACTTGTCTTATGACACACTATCTCCTAAGTATCAAACTTACATTGCAGCCATTTCAGCTATAGTTGAACCTTCTTCCTATGAGGAAGCTGTTAAAGATCCAAGATGGGTAGAGGCAATGGAGGCTGAAATTACTGCTCTTGAAGACAATCACACATGGTCTGTGGTAAGCTTGCCTGAGGGTAAGAAACCCATAGGTTGTAAGTGGATCTATAACATGAAATATAAAGCTTCAGGGGAGGTTGAAAGATTCAAGGCTCGGTTGGTTGCCAAAGGCTATAGCCAAAAGGAAGGTATTGACTATCAAGAGACTTTCTCTCCTGTAGTCAAAATGGTGACTGTCAGGACTATTCTTGTTACGACCCAAACCGATGGGCCGCGACGGGCACCGGTACCTTACTCAACTGAGTACTAATATAGCATATTATTCTTATCGTACTTACATTGGCAAATGGGCCAAACGGGCCATCATGGGCTAACCAGAATGAACAAGGGGGAGTACTCCATATAGGACGACCCAACCTGATATAAAAACTTACATATGTGACATACAGGCCTATAAGGCCAACATGATCATTTGTAAACTCAAAACATAGGCCGACAAGGCCATACAATCTTCATATACCTGACATATGTCTACAAGCCTCTAAGAATACATAAATATTATAAAGGTCGGGACTGAGCCCCGCCATACCAATCAACATATGTCCTAATTATACTGATCAAATAAGCAACTCCGGAGCAAATGGAGCGCACCAACATCTTCCGCTGAGCTGATATCCTACTTGGAGGACTCTCGACCTGTCTATCGGGACCTGCGGGCATGAAACGCAGCATCCCCAGGCAAAAGGGACGTCAGTACAAATAATGTACCGAGTATGTAAGGAATAAAAATCAGTAAATAGTAGACATAAGAGAAACATGGAGTAAAAGACTCGACATATACGTCTGCATAGCTCTGTGAATCATTTCATTTTTATAATATCATGCATATGCATATAAATGTCATACCATGCATAGGTATATGCATTCATAACATCATCAAGCCTCTGAGGGCATGCCATCATATCATTTCGGCCACTGTGGGCAAATCATCAACGTATACCAGTTGATCAGGTGGTGGTGCGTATATAACGCCGTAACCTTTTCCCATATCCCACACACACACACACACACACACACACACACACACACACACACACACATATATATATATATATATATATATATATATATATATATATATATATATATATATATATATATATATATATATATATACGCGTATATAATGCCGTCTGGTTATAGGTCAGTGTACATATATAAATGAATATAATGCATGAGAAGTACGCCAATAAAATCTCTCAGAATGTCATAAGACCATTATACCTCTGATTAATATCATGAAACAAACTTTATCAACTTACGTATTTTCTGATACCCATGAACAGACGATAAAATAATAAGACATATGGGAATTCAAGAACATAGACATCTCTAATACTTCTATGAATATAGTCATTTATGGAATTTATACATTTGCTCGTTTCGTTCGTGTCGTATAGATCATGCCAAAAAGAAAGAAGGGATAGCCTTAACATACCTGAATTAGGAAAAAATCCGTGTGATATTCTTGAGAAGGTTTACATCGTACTCCCTTAAAATTGCAAAATTTATGTTCGATTTATTAAGGATCTGTACCCTTCTATGTTAGCCTAAGATTGCTTTTAATGTTGGCTTCAGGTTGTAGTGAAAAGTCTTCTAGTGTTAGCACCAACAGAAGCAAAAATGGGATTTACATGCACGCTTGGTTTATAAATTTCAGAAACTTCAAGTGCATCCAACGTCACAATGGACTTATTTGATGGCTTGACAAGAATTTCGTTGAAAACTTTGTAGGAAAATTCTAACGCCTAGTTGTGTCCTTGTACTCAAAATATGAGAATGAAATGTTTTTGTACTTTAACCCATTACTTTTACAAGTAAAATATTAGGAATGATGTGTTTTCTTATGAACACATTACTTGCCACCTAGACAAAATGACTAAGAGTCATTTGGTTAAGAATTGGTTTGCTGCCACGTGGGCGTGGGGTGGGGATTTTAAATCTTTATCTACTAATTTATTAGTAAATTAGGTATTATCTCGCTACCCGATAATTAACCAATTGCCTACATAATTAAGAATTATCTCAAATTACTTATAATACCCTCACTTTTAACATATTTTATACACCTTACTATCATGGTCATGTGGTATCTTGTATGGTACTAGTCCATAAATACCGGGTATTTTAGTTCGGGCCGTATTTTTATCCAAAATGTCAAATTTTGACGAAATTCATTTTCTTCGATTTGCTTACCCTCTCACCTTCACGAATTTACTTATCACTTGTTTGAAATAGCATAATTCTTACAATCTCAAAATAATCTTATTCCCAAACTTACGTCGATTAACTTACGACAAACTTTATCATACGGAAATGTGGGATGTAACATCTCATTTTCTAGCTTCCATTAATTTATTCATGGCGCACTTTCACATACAAAAACATGGGGTGTAATATCCCCCCCTCCCCCCCCCCTCCCGGGAACATTCGCCCTCGAATGTTGACTGATGCACTTATCATTCTCATAACCCATAGTTCTTGCGAATACTTTAATATTCTCATTTCCATTTAGACAACTCTTCTTTGAATAAATATGAAGGCCAGGGCACTCCCCCCTTTAGGCCTCTTTCTCACACCATGGTTTGTGGCCGAAATTCTTCCAATCTCGTAACTCTTGCTACCTTCTGTCATGCAGCCTGTACGACTTTTTCCTTGTATGTGCGCCTATGCGACCCTTCTCTTCCTTTTTTCCTCCAGCTTGTTTTAGCTAATCTCCAGGCCTCACTTTGTAAGCATATACAGAGCTTGATAAGATGTCTCTCTGGGCATCTATAGTATACTGGAGTTCTTTGCTCGATACTTTGTTGAACTTACGAATATTTCTATATTTTATTTCATAGGCCCGGTTATCCATTCGTATGACTTTACTGTATCTAGGTAGGTCATACTATACCATAACTCTTACTTCGATTTATCGTTACTGAGGTCTGCTACCGAATTCCATGTTACTTTCATTGCTTATCCCATATGTATAAATCTAAGTCCTTTAATGCTTCCTCATTACTGTTCATCTTAAGAATGACGACCTATTCTCATCTCATACTTTGTGACTTTTGTCCATCCGTTGTTGATTCACCTCAATATTGATCTACAATATACCACTGATAACTTGAAACTTCTTAAGTAATACCTTGCCACTAGGGCTTACGTTGCATCGAGGAATATTTGAAGTGATTTTCATGATCCACTTAGCGGTGATATTGTACTTCAATAATCGTATTTTATAGCATTCCAATGTGATTCTTATTATGAGGGTATTTTAATCCTTTACAATTCATCAAATCATTACTCAATCAAAGGCCCAAACGTCATCCTTTATCTATCATAATTACTCCATTATTCTATTACCAGGGCAGCATTCCATCTCTTTTAAATTCTACTGGTCTTAGACTCCCTTGAGTATATTCAGGCTATACTGAGCTTTCTATAGTTCTTGTTCTCATGGGCTTAATCCCGAGGACTTATCCCTTCTCGTCACCTTCTCACTTGCCGTTTCTTATCCTTACTCATGTCTTCCTAAAACCTTATCTCTTTACCATACTTTAGCTTGCGACCTACACATATCTATTTATATTACTCGTAACCTTCCTTCGACTTGCTTGCACCATAGATTTCCTTGTGTTATTCTGGAACATCAAGCGAAACATCACATCGTCTCTCACTCTTTTTTACTTTCTTAACTAGACCTCTCGATATTTAGAAACCATAGGTTGGAAGATATGCCACTGACGATGCCGTTATCATTCCTGGATACTGAATCCTAGCGCTTCTAGCCTTCTATCTGAAGTATGGATTATTCCAAAAATATTTTGCACCTGAGTACCTCGTATATTGTTCACCTTGACCTCTTCTATCTCTTTTATGACCTCCCTTCTACATATGTATAATTCACATCCACCACTTGAAGTTCTATTATAACACTTGCACCTCTGGTGCATACACAATCCGGTGGGAGCTTCATACTGACTTTTTAGAAGGCTGGTACTCTTCTAACTGGCTTTATCATAGAGCCGTTATAGAATATGGTTGTTGTACTACCTCTCTTGTACCTCTGATATTAAGAGTGATTCTGCAGTATTCTCAATCACAATTTCTTCAGACTCCTGATTTACTTGGTTGATGTAACTCTTTAGTTTGCTCTTTCTTCTGATCAGCCTTTATGTAGGCTTAAGCTATCTTCCGATCTGCAGCTCCTGGTATTAGTTATTACTTTAGCCTTCCATGGGTGCTATAGAATATCCATGATACAAACTTCTAACAATTTAATCCTTTGCTTATACCCTGGGCTCAATTCTTTCTTTTAACTTATATTAGAGTCGTCTACGGCTATATGAATGTCAACATATATGTTGCATGGATATCACTCTGAAGTCTTAAGTGCATAATCCCTTTTGTTCCTTCCGAGCTTCCTTTAAACGTAAGCTATTACTTTTTCTGGTCTTTCTGCCCCTCTGTTGCGTGTATACTTAGCTTATCTTAGTTCCCACGCATGCCGGAATTTTTGTGCAACTCACATGGTCTCAAATATTACTTTTGGTTTCATTTTCCACTTATTAGCTCCGATAGGTGCCACTTTCGTATGGAGTGCATACAATGTTATAGTGAGACTGATATTACAAGACCATTTCTTCTTCAAGTTACTATGCTTAGGTTGAAACCTTTTTCCTTATTTCCTCAGCTAGTCTTTTGTTGTCGTACTTAGGGAGGACCCTATGACTCTTGTAAAGCTGCGAGCTTATTACATCATTTACTCGATAGAATTTTTGATGTCCTTCCTCACCTATAATTATTCGTAGTTACTTACCTCCACGCCCTTGTGCTTGTAGGGTTGCTTCTGAACTGATATTTTGACTGTCTTCCCAATGGCACTATCTTTTACTTCCATAGCACTCATACGGTATCTTTAACTACCCCAACTCATATCTGAATATTTCTCAAGGCTATAATGTCATATCTGCGAGACTGAATTCCCCATGTTGGGGTTCATTCTGTTTATCTTGCACGATCTATTGATTTGTCTGTATCCTCTTGTTTAGCCATAACTAGGCTCTTCCTGAATCAACTACTAACTACTCGTTGGCCCATTCTCATATCAATATTCCGCATAATCTTTCTTGGGTTATTTCCTTTATTTTAACTTACGTCTCGCACTGGTTCCTTATCTATCAATAACATCTCGGGTAGGAACCCTTACTTCCTCTCCTTGACGTCGTGCTTGTATAATGTTCTAGAATCATAGCATATCTGTAGGATTTGAATGAGTGCAATCTCAACCCTTTCTTATTTTTTATCGCATTCTTTCTTTACCATTCCATAGTTATTAGAACCACTTAATTCTGACTTAATGCCACATTACACCATATCCCCGTCTTTCGGGGAGCACTAAGATTTAGTGCTACGATGATCTACGTATAGATGTTTTACCTTTTCATCTTTGGAATCTTTTAACATCATCGATAATCCTTACTCGCCTCGCTGTAATCCTTTTGCACCAAGGATAACGAAATTCCTCAGTCACGAGGGTGACACTTAGTGTAACCGGCATATACAGTCTCGTAAGCTTAACTTTGCTCACCTTGCTTGCTTTAGGGAAGCGTATTCCTGAATGACCTTTAAAGGGTATTCTTCTGTCCTCCATTCTATCATCGCCGAGACGCAATCTCTAAAATTCTCATGATGCCGACTATTACTCAGTCCTTGGTTCATGTTTAGTTTACCTTGATCATTGGTCCATACTGATTTCTATTACTTTGGGGTCTAACGTTTCCTTCTGGTAGTCGCGTTGGAGTCACAAGCTTATTTCTCGAAATGAGGATATGACTTTATGGTCTATACTCTTTTGTTGTCTCAAGGCCTGTCACCTCTCATCTTTTCCTTCACTTGACTATAGGCTCTGTAATACTGTCATCTTTTGATCTACCGTTGTCATCCATGTATCATATCTCACTCATAATGCTTCATTAACTCTTTTCTTATTTCCCGCTAACATTTATGTCTATCACTTTATTCTGAAAACTCGAATAAGACATTATTTTATTCTTAGCCCCCCTTTGCTCCATCCAGTGGCTCTTCGAGTTGCTTAACGTTCTCGCTTTACTAGGGACGCGAGCCACACTAAGGTAATATTTATCCCTTCCAGGCTTTCAGTGCCTATCTTCTGGAAAAAAATAATTCATGCTAGTGTTCACATCTAATTGTAATATTCTATAGTGCACCATCTGGGTGCCTCACAAGGAGATCTATTGGCACCTTTATAATATCCTTCAGAAATACCAACTAACACAAACAATCCATTCACCATTTTAGGTTACTCTAACCCCAGCCGGATCCTGATATCCCGTCTTTTTCTTAAACTACATATGTTAGCCCCCAATAGGGTATAACTGAGATGGGTGTGGCCAATTATACATACCTCTGTTATTGTTGAAGGTAACTAAAAAGGCTTATATTCCTCTGCCTGAATTGTAAATACTAATAATCTTCATTAGCTGGGCGCCTCATACCCTTCTTCCTCTTGCTTCTTTTACTTGTTGAAACTTGTATCTATCTTCTGAATCTCTCATTACCTTTCACCACAGGGGTGGATAGATATTCCTACCTTAAGGCTCCTTATCAAAAGGCTTACACGTCTTAGTGCACACATGATCTGTTGTAGACCTTACATTTATCTATTATAAGCATCATGCAAAATCGAGTTCCTCTGACTCAACTCTTGCATAACCACATGCAATCTCTTACCAACCTTCTTTCTAGATGTAGGCATCGTCGTATTATGAATAAGATAGAGTTTAGGAAATTGAGTTCCTACAACTGAGCTCTACCACACGATATATAGTAAGAAGAAAGAGTGACAGCCCTAAATGCCTTGTAACCTCTTACTTATAAGTGTGGTGCACAACACATCCAAAACAAGACTTTACGAGACACGGCTTGTAGACTCCCTAGGACATAACTGCTATAATATCACTTTTGTCACGATCCAAACCGATGAACCGCGACGGGTACCCGGTACCTTACTCAACTGAGTACCAATATAGCATATCATTCTTATCATACTTTCATTGGCAAATGGGCCAAACGGGCCATCATGGGCTAACCCGAATGAACATGGGGGAGTACTCCATATAGGACGACCCAACCTGATATAAAAACTTACACATGTGACATACGGGCCTATAAGGCCAACATGATCATTTGAAACTCAAAACATAGGCCGACAAGGCCATACAATCTTCATATACCTGACATCTGTCTACAAGCCTCTAAGAGTACATAAATATCATAAAGGTCGGGACTGAGCCCCGCCATACTAGTCAATACATATCCTAATTATACTGACCAAATAAGCAACTCTGGAGCAAATGAAGCCCACTAACATCTTCTGCTGAGCTGATAGCCTACTTGGAGGACTCTCGACCTGTCTATCGGGACCTGCGGGCATGAAACGCAGCGTCCCCAGGCAAAAGGGACGTCAGTACAAATAATGTATCGAGTATGTAAGGAATGGAAATCAGTAAATAGTAGACATGAGAGAAACATGGAGTAAAAGACTCGACATGTACGTCTGCATAGTTCTGTGAATCATTTCATTTTTATAATGTCATGCATATGTGTATAAATGTCATACCATGCATAGGTATATGCGTTCATAACATCATCAAGCCTCTGAGGGCATCCTATCATATCATTTCGGCCATTGTGGGTAAATCATCAACGTATACCAGCTGATCAGGTGGTGGTGCGTATATAACGCCGTAACCTTTTCCCATATCCCATATACATACACACACATACATACACACACACACATACACACACACACACACACACACACATATATATATATATATATATATATATATATATATATATATATATATATATATATATATATATATATATATATATAACGTCATCTGGTCATGGGTCAGTGTACATGTATAAATGAATGCAATGCATGAGAAGTACATCAATAAAATCTCTCAAAACGTCCTAAGACCATTATACCTCTAATTAATATCATGAAACAAACTTTATCAACTTACGTATTTTCTGAGACCCATGATCAGACGATAGAATAATAAGACATATGGGAATTCAAGAACATAGACATCTCTAATACTTTTATGAATAGAGTCATTTATGAAATTTGTGCATTTGCTCGTTTCGTTCGTGTCGTATAGATCATGCCAAAAAGAAAGAAGGGATAGTCTTAACATACCTGAAGTAGGAAAAAATTTGTGTGATATTCTTGAGAAGGTTTACACCGTACTCCCTTAAAATTATAAAATTTCTGTTCGATTTATTAAGGATCCGTACCCTTCTATGCTAGCTTCAGATTGCTTTCAATGTTGGCTTGAGGTTGCAGTGAAAAGTCTTCTAGTGTCAGCACCAACAGAAGCAAAAATGGGATTTACATGCACATTTGGTTTATAAATTTCAGAAACTTCAATTGCATCCAATGTCACAATGGACTTATTTGATGGCTTGACAAGAATTTCGTTGAAAACTTTGTAGGAAAATTCTAACGCCCGATAGTGTCCTTGTACTCAAAATATGAGAATGAAATATTTTCGTACTTTAACCCATTACTTTTACAAGTAAAATATTAGGAATGATGTGTTTTCTTATTAACACATTACTTGCCATTACTTGCCACCTAGCCAAAATGACTAAGAGTCATTTGGTTAAGAATTGGCTTGCTGCCACATGGGGGTGGGGTGGGGATTTTAAATCTTTATCTACTAATTTATTAATAAATTAGGTAATATCCCGCTACCCGATAATTAACCAATTACCCACATAATTAAGAATTATCTCAAATTACTTATAATACCCTCACTTTCAACATACTTTATACACCTTACTATCATGGTCATGTGTTACCTTGTATGTCACTAGTCCATAAATATCGGGTATTTTAGCTCAGGCCATATTTTAACCCAAAATGTCAAACTTTGACGAAATTCATTTTCTTCGATTTGCTTACCCTCTCACCTTCACGAATTTACTTATCACTTATTTGGAATAGCATAATGCTTACAATCTCAAAATAATCTTATTCCCAAACTTACGTCGATTAACTTACGACAAACTTTATCGTACGAAAATGCGGGATATAACATCTCATTTTCGAGCTTCCATTAATTTATTCATGGCGCACTTTCATGTACGAAAATATGGGGTGTAACAATTCTCTCTATTGTTGTTGCTGCACATTGGCACATCCATCAAATGGATGCGTACAATGCTTTCCTGCAGGGGGATCTACATGATGAGATTTACATGACTCTGCCACATGGATTTAAGAGTCAGGGGGAGTTAAGGCCAGCCTGCAAACTCCTTAAATCCTTGTATGGGTTAAAGCAAGCTCCAAGGCAATGGAATGCCAAGCTATCAGCGGCATTGTTACAGTTTGGTTTCAACCAAAGTCACTATGATCATTCCCTATTTGTCAAAGGAACTGAGAATGAGACTATTACTATCTTAGTATATGCGGATGATATGCTGCTTACTGGTGCAAATTTGCAGCTGATTGAAGATACCAAGATAACACTACACCAAGCTTTCAAGATGAAAGACTTGGGAGAGTTGAGTTTGCCAGGTCACAACAAGGCATTCTCATGTACCAAAGTAAGTATGCATTAAAACTCATCTTTGAGTTGGGTTTGGGAGCTGCAAAGCCTGCAAACACCCCACTTGAACCAAATATGAAGCTCACTACAAGTGAATATGATGATTATGTAGGGGATGCCAAAATAACTTATGACTATATGTTGAATGATCCTAGCAGATATCAGAGACTTATGGGAAAGCTCATGTACTTAACAGTCACAAGACCTAACATTTCTTTTAGTGTGCAGACACTAAGTCAGTTTCTACAAAAACCTAAGAAGTCACACATGGAAGCAACTCAAAGGATAGTAAGATATGTGAAGAGTCAGCCTGGTCAAGGCATCCTATTGTCAAGTAATAAGAAGCATACAGTCACAACATATTGTGATGCTGACTGGGCATCGTGTCCATTCACCAGGAAGTCTGTAACTGGATTCATGATTAAGTTCGGGGACTCACTAGTGTCATGGAAATCAGAAAAACAAAGCACCATATCAAGAAGCTCTACTGAGTCAGAGTACAGAAGTATTGCATCTACTATAGCAGAACTCATATGGATTCTTGGCTTGATCAAAGACATTGAAGTTACGGTAGAATTGCCTGTAAGCATTTTCACTGATAGTAAAGCAGCAATTCAAATAGCGGCAAACCCAGTCTTCCATGAAAGGACTAAATATATCGAAATTGACTGCCATTTCATAAGGGAAAAGATTCAAAAGGGGTTAGTTAAGACAAAGTGCGTTCCAACTGAAGATCAACTTGCCGATGTCTTAACAAAGGGGTTACACAGAGCACAACATGAATATCTACTGTCCAAGCTAGGTGTACTTGATATATTCATACCACCTAGCTTGAGGGGAGTGTTGGGAAGCAAGAAGTGACTTAGCTGTGTATAGAAATATACAAGGGTAGTTTAGTCTATTTAATTGTACTTATAGTCAGTTATTAGTCAGTGAGTTAGTTTAGTAAAACATTATATATAAGCTAACTCTCAGTCAGTTTACAGATGAATGAAACAATTCATTTTTCTTCAACTCTCTGAAACATCTTCTGCTCTCTTCTTCTTTTTCTTCTTCTCCTCTCTAAATCTAGGGTTTCATTCCGCCATTAATGCAGGGATCTCAGAATCCACCTAGCAACCTTTTTCTTTTTCAAGCTTTTTTTTGCAATTTCTCCAAAAGCTCTTACGTTAAACCAGTGTTTTAAAAGGCGTGGGCGTAAGGCGAGTCGTTTTACATATGCCTCAGCGAGGCATAAGCCCCGAGGCACGGGGCTTGATATTTAATTTTTAATATTTTATAAAATAATATAATGACAGTAAATATTTATAAACATGTAAAATTGCATAAAAATTGAAGAAAACTATAAATATGTGATATATATATATATATATATATATATGTACTCCATATATATATGCTCCATCCCCACAAAAAACTAGTTAAAACAATCTATTATACGCTACTTACAAGTACAAGTAACTTGAATCTAAAAGAATAAAGTTTTATACACGGAGGAATAAAAAGTATGATTAACCTGCAATTTGAAGTTTGAACTTGCTGCTACGAAGGAGAATGGGGTTCTCTTTGTATTTGTAAAAAAATTAAATATTCGTTGTTATAAGCAGACTAGCAGACAAGATAAAGAATTGAGAGAGACCATGAATTAGGGTTTCAATCAATAAAAAAGGTCTTGACTTTTAAATTTAATACTTTTGAGTTACTTTTTAAACCTTTTGAATAATTAACAAACTGACTTTTGAGAATTTGGGTATTACCAATTAATAAATATTATATTTAAAGTAACAATAAGATACGATATAATAGATAACAACCATCCAAACAAGCTGCAAGGAGTTTGGAGATTATAAATTCCTGATAAGAAATGATTCCTTATAAATGAATCTTATATAATGTGAATTTAAATTAGTTCGACCAATAAATTGATGATTAATTTAAAATTAAAAAAAAGGAGGCAGTTCCCTCTCCCCAAGTTCTGAAATATCTTCCCTTTGTTATGTTCTATTTCTGGCCGGCAGCATATATATATTCCAGCTGTTACAGTTAAAATTGTTCATTTTCTTGTTTAACTGTAACACAAGGAAATATGATGCTACAGACATACACTTCCATGGAGATTGGACAAGGAGCAACAACAACCTATGAAACTTTCCACAACCCACTTCAAGCTCAACCTATTTCTTCACAGTGTAAGCCTCAAAACCTTAATTCTCATTTCAATTCTAGGGTTTTTCTAGGGTTTAACGTACACACCATCAAACACTGTTCTGTCAAAAGACAAAGCTTTAAATTTCAACCTACATCCGAAATTGACCACCCTTTACACAGAAATGTAAAGATTTTGCAACCCCAGAAGCAAAAACCTCAAAAAGATAGGGTTTTCGTTGGGTTTAAGCTTCAGTGTCATTCAAAGGCTGAAGCTTTACCTTCAAGAACGGTTATTAATGGTAAAAGAAAGGGGTATGGAGGTATTTTACCTTCAATTTTGCGTTCTTTAAGAACAGAAAGTGATGTTGAGAAAACCCTTGATTTGTATTATGGGAAGCTTAGTCCTAAAGAGCAGACTGTGATTCTCAAAGAACAGAGTAGTTGGGAAAAAGCTCTTAGGGTATTTGCGTGGATGAAATCGCAGAAAGATTATGTTCCGAATGTAATTCACTATAATGTCATACTTAGGGCACTAGGTAGAGCTAAGAAATGGGATGAGTTGAGACTTTGTTGGATTGAAATGGCAAAGAATAGCGTTTTTCCGACAAATAATACCTATGGTATGCTTGTTGATGTGTATGGGAAAGCAGGGTTGGTAAAAGAGGCGCTTTTATGGATTAAGCATATGAAGTTGAGGGGAATTTTCCCGGATGAGGTTACAATGAATACGGTTGTTAAGGTTTTGAAGGATGCAGGCGAATATGATAAAGCAGATAGGTTCTACAAGGATTGGTGTATTGGAAAGATTGAAATGGATGATCTTGAGTTGGATTGTATAGACGACTCTGAACCTTTCAGTTTGAAGCAGTTTTTGTTGACTGAGCTTTTCAGGACAGGAGGAAGGAATCCTTCTAGAGTTTTAGGTCTTTCAGAAGTTGAGAACACTGGTAAGAAACCTCGAATGACCGCCACCTACAATACTCTGATTGATTTGTACGGGAAGGCTGGTCGCTTGCAGGACGCTGCGAATGTATTTAATGAGATGTTGAAGTCAGGGGTGGCCTTGGACGCCATTACCTTCAATACTATGATCTTTATTTGTGGAAGTCATGGTCACTTGGAAGAGGCGGAAGCTTTGCTGAACAAGATGGAGGAAAGAGGGATATCTCCTGACACGAAAACATACAACATCTTCCTGTCTCTTTATGCTAATGCGGGTAAGATTGATAGGGCTCTTGAGTGGTACAGAAAGATAAGGGGGACAGGACTCTTCCCTGATGCTGTGACTTGTAGGGCAATAATTCAAATACTATGCAAACAAAATATGATCCAGGAGGTTGAAGATGTGATTGGTGAAATTGAAAGTTTAGGTATGTATATAGATGAACACTCTCTTCCTGTCATTATGAGAATGTACATCAATGAAGGGTTGATTGACCGTGCGAAGGTGCTTTTTGACAAGTGCCAACTGAATGGTGGGTTCTCGTCACCAGCTTATGCTGCCATCATTGATGCATATGCCGATAAGGGACTCTGGATTGAAGCAGAAGATGTGTTCTTTGATAGGAGAGACAAGAATTTTATTCCAAAGAAAGAAGTTGTAGAGTATAATGTCATGATCAAAGCATATGGCATCGCAAAGCTGTATGATAAAGCTTTCTCACTCTTCAAAGGAATGAAAAGCCAAGGGGCATGGCCTGACCAATGCACTTATAACTCTCTAATCCAGATGTTCTCTGGGGGTGATTTGGTTGACCAAGCCAGAGAGCTCTTAGCCGAAATGCAAGGATTGAGATTTAAACCTTCATGTTCTACCTTCTCTGCACTAATTGCTAGTTATGTGCGCATGAATAGGATTTCTGATGCTGTTGGCGTCTTCGATGAAATGTCAAAAGCAGGTGTAAAACCAAATGAGGTTGTTTATGGAACTTTAATTGATGGGGTTGCTGAAGCTGGTAAATTTGAAGAAGCTATGCGTTATTTCCATGTCATGAAAGACTCTGGCCTTCAAGCTAATCAAATAATATTGACTTCAATGATTAAGGCTTATGGTAAGCTCGGGTCAGTAGAGGGAGCAAAAGCACTGTTTGAGCAGATAAAAAACTTTGATGGAGGTCCAGATATCATTGCATCCAACAGTATGCTCAATCTCTACGCGGACTTTGGAATGCTGTCTGAAGCAAAATTGATATTTAATTACTTGAGGGAGAGAGGCCAGGCCGACGGTGTTACTTTTGCAACTTTGATTTATGCATACAAGAACATGGGTATGCTCGATGAAGCCATTGAGATAGCAGAGGACATGAAGCAGTCTGGACTTCTTAGAGATTGCGTGACATTCAATAAGGTAATGGCATGCTATGCCACAAACGGGCAGCTTGTTGAATGCGCCGAACTGCTGCATGAAATGGTTATTAACAGGAAACTTCTGCCAGATGGGGGCACATTTAAAGTTTTATTCACAATATTGAAAAAGGGAGGTTTCTCAGCAGAGGCAGTTAGACAGCTTGAGTTGTCTTACCGAGAAGGTAAACCTTACGCGAGACAAGCTGTGATAATCTCTGTTTTCTCTGCAGTGGGCTTGCACGCGTTTGCAATTGAATCCTGCAACATCATCACACAACCAGGATTGGGGCTTCATCCCTTTGCTTACAATGTTGTGATTTATTCATATGGAGCTTCAGGGCAGATTGATGAAGCACTAAAAATATTCATGAGAATGCAAGATGAAGGACTGGAACCAGATATTGTCACATTTGTTAATCTTGTAGGTTGCTATGGGAAAGCTGGCATGGTTGAAGGTATAAAGCGGATATATGGCCAGTTAAAATATGGACTCATTGAGCCCAATGAATCATTATATGAGGCAATCATAGATGCCTATGGAAATGCAGGTAGGTTTGACCTTGCTGATTTGGTTAGTCAGGAAATGAGGCTTAATTTAGATGTGAAGCAGCTTACAGACTCTGAACCTGAAGATGGCGTGGCTGAAGATTCTCAAGGTGGTGAAGGTGAAGACTCTGAAGGTTGATAAAACCATCAATGCTAAGCCGGACATCATGCTCAGTAGCATTCACGACATATCTTATGTAATTTGAGTTGAGTAGCTTCTGTTGGTCAACTCTGTACATAGGAAATGTCCAAGTATATTTTCTCTGAAAACATGGTACACGAATACCAATTGACAGCTATTGCGATACAGAGAACTTGCCTCTCTTGGTTCGTTGAGCTGTAAAGTATGATGTGAAGTTGAAAAGGGAAGAAAAAGGCTCTTTGGGGAAAGTTAGGTTTGTGCTAGATAAGATCCATGCCTTTTGGATCATGTATAGGTGCCCAAAAGAATCTGTAGAGACTTGCATATGGAACAAGGGTGCTTTTCTGGGGAAGTTTTCTTCCCTTTCCGAACTAAACAGTACACCACGGGTGCAGTTTACTTCATCAAACTACTAAGAAGTTTGCAGCACTTGTTTAGCACATTGCAGTTTTTCCTCTCTGCAATCCTCCGGAATCAGACAGGTTACGCAGTGTAGCACACCAAGAAGTTATTTAAGGTTGTGCTCGTAAGATCTTGGATTTTGTTATAGTGATAAAAGAGGTAATGCTGATGTATCCAATCAGCCACTAGCTTTTGAATTTATTGTAAGTGAGAACCTCAGAAAGAGGGAGTATTTCCTCTTTGTTATATTGAAACCGCAGAGTTAAATGAAAAAAACATTCTTTTCTTGTATCTGCCCTCAATTCTCAATGACATGAGCCCACTGGCCAACTGCTCTTTACACGTTTGTTAGAAGAAAATAATTCAAACTTTGAGGTTTTAATTGCATTATTATTTTCTTTGCAAAATGCTCTGGCAAATTGGTTGTCTAAAAAGATGCATCCATTTTTGGATTCTGCGCCTAGAATCAAGCTTCCAACCTTTTAAGATAAACTGATTTTGGCAACTTCGTCAGATAGATTCTTAGACTCATCAACCAACCAACATTTACACACATCAACTGATTATAAACATTTTCAACAACCACATTCCCACAAAAGCTACCAGTTACAACTTTAATTAGCATGATATTTGTTTACTTGTCTCAACCTATAAATTAATTACCTAGAGGAGCAGCACATTTCCAAATGTAAACTGATTGGGGAACAAGACATGACTCCTATGCATTTGAATAGAAAGAACCTCATTGCCTTTCTTTTCTGTTCCTCGTGTGAGCTGATTAACGGAGAATCACATTAAATTTTTGGCTACGAAATTCCACATTTTAAAAATAAATGTACACATATTTAAAGTTAAGTAAATTATATTGTGGAGTGTGGAATATATGGATCGTCTTTTTTAAAATTAGAACCATTTGAGATATAGTACTAAAAAGTAAAAAGTAGGGGCGTACAAATGAAACCGACAAACCACACCAACTCGATAATCTGAGCCAAACCCAGAAAAAAAATCCGACTATGGTTTGGTTTGATTTGGTTTGGTGTTGGAAAAAAAAATCCGACCATATTTGGTTTGGTTTGGTTTTAACTAAAAAAAGTCAAATCGAAACCAAACCAACCCGACATCATATATATAGAAGTTTTAAATATATTTAATACATAAAAATATTTATGGTAGTGTAGTTTATAAATATTTCTTAAGTTTTTTTATAGTTTTATCTTTTAACGTATTATTTCAAGTTTGGGCTTATAATTTTTGGATGCTCTAATAAGTTTCATAGTCCATAAATGTTAGTAACTCAAATAAATCCTAAACCATAATCAAATCAATACTAATGCTAATAAAATACATTTAATTCAATTGTACTATGAATGAAAATAGTATTGGATATCTATTTTTTAGTTTTTCCATGGTTTAGATAAAATGTATAACTTATTTTTCTTTTAGTGGTTAGTCAAGTAAATAATAGTACTTATTAGTCATAATTTTAAATTATGTTTGTTTTCATTATGGCTTATTAATAATATTTATTTTATGCGATTTTATTATCTTTATTGTTGAATATTTTAGTACAATGCAATGACACATCTCATATTTATGTTATTTTATTGAAAAACACCTTATATAGTTCTGTCTTACTAGGATTAAAGAAATATTTGGAGCACAAATTTTACGTTTTGTGCTATGAAGACTTTATGAATTTTTGTTTTATAAAAAAGCCGAAAATTCAAAAAACCGAAGAAAACCGAGAGTAAAAAGTCCGACTTTTATTGATTTGGTTTGGTATTTAGATTTAATAATCCGATACAGTTTGGTTTGGTAATTAGAAAATCCGAACCAACCCGACTCAAGTACACGCTTGATAAAAAGTCGTAGTTTAAGAAATGCTTGATTTTTCAAAAAGAATACTAGCAGGGTCTGGTGTATTAAGCCGACATCTACGTTCGGTGTAAATTAGACAATGATTTCTTACTAGTTGTGAAATAAAAATTATATCATAGAAATGTTTCAGTATTATCACCGTATAATATTGTGGGACAAAATTAGTACTCCAATATGTATCCGCCAATTTGCAGTGTAGTATTTCAAGTGACCTAAAGAATCTCGTACTTGTAATATCGAAAATATGAATGACGAACAAGGGCTCGTCGGCACCTAACTATTTGGTGGTGTCAAAACATTGCTTAAATTGTATGGCCAATAGTTTGGCCATTTCTGTCAATGGAATAGAAATTATATACCAAAAATGTGTTCGAAATGGAAATTTAGTTAAGTGCCTGAAGACAGTCAAAAGGATGTGGAAAGGAAGAAAGTGTATAGGCCAAAAGTTATCGTACTTGTATTCAGACCACGTGTCATCGGTATGGCTTCAGCAGAAGCAGAAGACAAATTCAAGGTCAAAGTGATCTAACAATGTATCGAGCTGGATCAAGGTCGAGGACGAACAAAATAGAGTAATAACAATTAGTTTTAGAATAAAACTTTAAAGAGAAATAGTCTCTGGATCTGTACTATTGATATTTTGTGGCATATGTCCCCTTATAAATAGAAAGAGACATATATAGTTATAGGGGAAAAACACTTATTTGTAAAAGAACAACACTTTAACATTCTTTGAGATTCTTGCTTTATCACATACATACAAAATACACTTTTTTTCTTAAGATTCCTGTCTAACTTTTCTCCCACAATCCAAGGAGAATTCGAATATTCAAGGCTTCATCTTCTTTTTCGGTCATCTCTATTACATATATTTACATAAATATCATTATACATCATTTATTGCTATTAAATGCCATTCACTTCATATTTGTGCAATTAAGTGCGGTTCATTATTATATATTTACCATTGTTACCACAAATTTTGTAACATTTTGTCACATCACTGGTTAAATAATCTAGTGGATATTATTGTCGGCTAAGATTAATCCTATCTTGTTAAGAAAATCTAATTATTTAAACTTAGATCTAAAATTTGGGTCAAAGGGAATCAACAAAGAGAAATCTATATATATATATATATATATATATATATATATATATATATATATATATATATATATATATAATTTCTCAATTTTTTGAATTTTTTTCTCTCATTTTAATACAATACTCAATTATTAAATTTAAAAAATTAAGGTTTAATTACGGTTAAAGCACCGTTTCAAACAATTCATCCAAATAATTAAAGCTTTAACTGCATCACTTTAATAGATAAAGAAACAGATAATGCACAGTTTCACATATCTCCCAAAAACAACCGTTTTAAACCAAATCCTTATTACTTATCTTTATTTGTTTCTTTTACTAAAATATTTCCTGTTTCCTTCAACTACGTGGGACATGAACTCGTTCAGCCTAACTAATTACACTTTTTTCTTATTTCATGTCTATAAAAACTGCATAAGATCAAATATACCCTACGTATTCGTCCATAGTGTTGTGTTATAATTTATTTTCTTTTCCTATAAAATCTCTCTCTCTTTTCCTCATTTTTCTTCTATACTAATAGGTTCATGACCGTATGTTCATCTTATTAATTATATATAAACATTATATGATGCGGAAAGGTGTGGAACATCTTGGAAAGTGCTTTTGGGCATTCTTATTAACAAAAGATTTACAATGATCCACGTTCTCTCTACTTATTTTTAGTATTATAGTAGGACAAGGGATTGCATCCGTCAGCCGTGGGTAGGAGAGATTGAGAATTTCAATAACTCTATCTATTTACTTTCCTTTCTTTTGTTTTTTGATTTGATTCTATATTTAACATGCTTTAGTTTTTAAACTGCTCAAGTATATTTCTTTATTGTTGAATATGTTAACTATTACTCTATTAGCATTTCTCTTCAAAAATAATTGACTAACTTATGATTAGGGATATACATAGGTCGTATTGGTTCAGATATTATAATTATCAGACCAAACTAATTATATCGGGTTTTTAAATCTATAGACCAAACCAAACCAACAAAACTCGGGTTTTTTAATATCGATTTTTCTCGGGTTTCTCGAATTTTTCGGGGTTTTTTCCCGATAAACTTATGCTCCAGATATTTCTTTAGTCCTAAATATGATTTTACCAATACCAACCATATTTTTATTTTTTAGTATTGACCTCAACTATGCTAGTCAATAGGTTGTATGTTCCAATTTAAGTTCAAGAAAACTGATGGACAAACTTTAATCAATCATCCCTCTTCTTCCAAAGATAATCTTTTTAAAAGAACATATAGAGAAGTCCTTTATAGAACATTTGCACGTCCACAAGATCTTGTATAGCCTGCGATCAACAAACTCTTCAAATATCCTTACTTTCTCATATTTAATAGTGTCCATTGCAATCACATCCGGAGACAATGAAATAGTCATAATTTAATGGAGAATAGGCAAAATAGTTTCGATTGTTTTAGTGTTTTAGAACTAGTTTAGTCTAGTTTTGCTTTAGGACTAGTTTTTGGTTTGGACTCAATTATTCTTTTATGGTCCAGACAAAAAAAAAAATTTACATAGGCTATAAAACCAACTTAAAATATTATGCTAAATATAGAAATTATAAAAAAGAAGAAGAAATATTTATAACTTACATTCTAATAAATATTTTTATCTATCTAATATATAAAATATGTATGCATGTAATGTCGGATTGGTTTGGTTTCAGTTTGACTTTTTTTAGTTAATACCAAACCAAACCTATTATGGTCGGGTTTTATTTTTCAATACCAAACCACTAGTCGGGTTTCTTTTCCTGGTTGACTCGGATTATCGGGTTGGTGCGGGTTATCAGTTTGGTTTGTACACCCCTACTGATGATTATCTGTTTGATTTTAGGCATTTTGCAGTAATGAAATTTTGAAAAAATAATCGGGAGAATTCATCATCAGTTATTTTGTATATGCGGATCTGTTTGTCTTCTTTTTTCTCGTGATCTACCTTAGTATTCTGGTTTACTGAAGAGCTACGTTTATCATATAAATATTATCCGGGTATTTAAAAGGCTACAAAAATTGATCGGAATTTGACGGCGAATTTTTGTCGGTGTGTAATTCTACTCCTAAGAATTAACAAATCGATTAATAGAATATTCATATGTGTAAGCGGTGCATGAAGTATATGTATTTTTATCTCTCAATATTTATGTTTTTTCTTGAATAATATTATCTTTGTTTTGATAGGGGGATTTAATGCTTGAAAAAATTTAAGCTTTAATATTCTCACTTGCAAATTATGGTGAAATTGATATGTACATATTAAAAAACGAGTCAAATGACACTCAAATACAAGTTTGGATCTCCTGCTTATGTATACTCATCATTAATTTGAATTGGAATTGATTTTAGGAGAATTTCGTATCAATGATGTTCTTGAGAATGCGAATACGGTGTCCATCACATCGTGAAGTTTAAGGTTTTATAGTTTTAATAGAGAAAGTAGAATAAATTGATGCTTGATTATTATAAAAGATAAATCAACATTGAGAAGGCAATTCATATTTTTCTTTGTCAGATCTTGTGTACTTTATATATATTTATATCTTAAATAAGTAGTATACATATATTCACACACACATTTTAGACGGAAATTTCTATTAGATGAATATGTTTCCATCTTATCCGAATTTCCTTCCACATTTTAGGTGTTATGGTCCTTTTAATCATGTGTGGAGTATTCTCAATATTTGAGTTTTACAAGAATTTATTTCTTTGTTTATGCGTTAGGAAAGATTATTTCATAAGTTCAATAAAGTCCTTTACGACTGCGAAATGCGGGCAAATTTTCTAGTTACAAATATTAGGTAATTATAGTCTGTAAATCGAACCGAAGAGCAGATAGCCTCATTTAAAAGTTTAAGTTAATGAGAGAAATTACATATTTAATTATTATTTGAGTCTGTAATATATATTCTGCCTTGCATATTTGGTCCTTTTTTTGAATATATTTAATATGGTGGCACTGTGAACAAGTTGAGTTATACGAATAATTATCTGAAAGATTAAACTACTAAAGAAAAAATGCATTAACCATTTATTTAGGTTTGCGAAAAATTTGATAAGCTTGTTGTATAATAAATGATATCTCTACCTTTTTTCGAGAATATTTAAAAATATTGAACCTTTCTTTAAAAAATGTGTTTTTTCAAATATTGATAAAATATTTGTCTCTGTTGTTCAAGAATATGTTAAGATATTGAACTGCTTTTACTTTTCAAAATTTTGGTCAAAAACAATTTCGATTCAGAATATAAAACAATTGCCATCGAACTATTTGAGAGCAAAGATTGAAGAGTGTTTGCTTCTGAATGTTATCACAAAGCAACATGGGTATTAATTGGCTGATGCAGACTCAAGAGGGTGAGAATTGCCAACCTAAATCCAGTTCAATACCATCAGTCTTCTGCTGTTCAAATTTAATGCAGTAGACAATTAGGTCTACTTGTATGGCCTAGATTTCTTGGCCTGTTTCTTCCAATGGTTAACATCTCTATAATCTCAACTGTATTTCACTTACCATAATCCTTGAAATTGTTGTCCTCCTTGGTTTTTGAAATTATTACTTTCTCTATCCCAATTTAAGTAACACTTTTAAATTTTATTTTTACAGCTTTAAATTTTATTTCAAAAAATATACATATTTGGAAACTACGTAAAAAGTAATTTAACTCACAATAATTAATAATTTAAAAAATTTAAAAGATATATGAAAAAGTCATTGTCAAAGAAAAATTTGTTTTACTCTCGAAATCTGAACACAACACCTTTACATTAAATGGGACGGACCGAGTAATACATAGCATGTTGGTGAAAAGTGAAATGAAAGAATTAGTAATTTCTTTTACGCAGGGCTATAACTCAACCTTGTATTTTCTCGAACGTTAAAGAAAAATATAGATGTTGGGAGAAATAATGTGTTTTAAAAACAATTATTCTCTTTAAATGTGCACCTGAATTAAGAAAAAAAAGCGTACCTGCTTTTACAAAAAACCATTCTTCTCGTTTTTGGTTATACGTGATGAGATGTTGAATTATCTTGACATAAAGAAAAAATCAAGTATAATTTTTTTTAAGTTATAGGTTCAAAGTCCAATTGTAACATCTTAAAATTTTTTTGAATCCCCCTATATAAATTTCTGATTTCGCCAATTACTTTTCCGTATATCACAAAAGCGAGCTAATGAATGCGAGAAGGGAGAATTAACAAGGGGTGGAATATACATGAATCTTACTAGTCTATCACTATGGTAAAATTTTGTGAAGGGAAGCCTTACCACAAATTAAGATAAAAATTGTTATTGTGTGATTAGAATATCACGGTTCAAATCATAACAATAATCTATTATAAAAACTAAATACAGAAAATCAATAGACTCAATAATATTCATAATTTTATGTCTTTTTTCAAACTTCATACATAACGAGAACTTAGTGCACACCGAGCTAACTTGTGACTATGATAAGATTTTGTATCATCCGAATAACCAAAACAAAACAAAAACAGAAAAATGAAGAAGGTTTTCATTATTCGAACATGAAAAATTAAAAAAGAAAAAACACAACGAGATAGATGTTGACCAAAGATTAAAAAATGATTATCCTTATTGCTTCTGTGAAAAGTCAGCAGTGCGCCATAGTGATGTCCCAACTGCCTCTGCTTAAACTTTTACTGTTACTTCTCAGTTTCACGCCTATAAATACCTTCAACTTTTCCCAGTAATGAAACCTCACAACCAAAACATCTAACTACCCCAAATACCCCACTCAATTTCTCTCCGTTCTAAACATCAATATAAGCGACAAAAAAATGGTTTGCTTCTGTTTCTTAGTTGATCAAACAAAGCAGGTGTGTAAGAGCAAACCAGCGGCCGGAACATGTTCCCGGTGCGGTGGTGGAGCAAGTGTTGCTGATATGAAAACTGCTACTAGGTTTTGCTATGTACCTTTTTACTGGAAAAACTGGAAAGCTATTATCTGTACATTCTGCGGTGCCATTCTCCGCTCTTACCGATGAAATTAATATCGTGTTTGAGTCTCACATTGGTTAAGAGAATGAAACGTAACATTATTATATGGTTTTGGACAATTATCAGTAGCTCATACGATAGTTTTTGGAGTTGAATCAGGCCGAAGTCCATGTTACTAAAATATAGTGTGTATTGCAGCTTCTTCTCAACAGGCTGGATGAGTAATTTTTGTACTAGATTTCTTTCATTTTTCTTCTTAATTATTCTTTTTTGTCTTCGGATTTATTATTTAATTTGTTAGATGATGATTTAAGCTACCATTATTATTTTAGGAAGAAAAATGTACTAACAGCTACTATTGTAAATATATTTGAGAAATAGTATTATTGGATCTATGTTTCTCTCTGTTTATGTTATAAAATTGTTCTTTTTTCCTTTTTATGCTTTTTCATTGGCTTTTTTCCCTTGGTAAACGATATTATTTCGTGGGTATAAATACTTCAACTGCCAGTCTGAGCTGGGAACTGCAAATATCACTGTGTTATAATTGGCCGGCTAGTTCGAGCAAGGTAATTTACTGCTGATCTAAACCAGAAAGATACTAACATCCAAAATAATAAGAAAGAGGAGATGGTATTTAAACCAACCATTCAATACACAACAACCTACATACTAGTACCAAGTTTTTCTTGTTTAATCTTCAAAGAAAAAAAGCCAGCTAAATTCGTACTCTGCAGCAAAAACAATTAAAGAAGGAAAAGATCGAATAGCAGTAGGTGTAGGCATTAGTAGAATGAATATGGCAGATAATGGTCAGGTAGATCACATGCCAAGTGCCTTACAACTGAAGAAAATATAGCTGTATTGTGTTGGTGCTCATAATAAATGCACTTTTAGTACCTGCTAAATTCTTCCGTGTCCATAAATTCTTTTTTATTGCATTATGCTCGAATAATTCGAATTCGTATTGAGTAAGAATTTTTAAAGGAAGAAGTGCTTCCACTTAAGTTTTTTTTTTTTTTTTAATTTTGCAAGCTCGAAATGGAAATCTCTTATTAAGCATAGATGAGTAATGTACATACCACCACAACCTTTAGTGATCGTGTTGATAAATTAAATTCCAACAAAAATCGAACAACTTGTTATACCACTGCACTTTGCACCATTGGCTAAATAGACAGCAGAGACATGACATAGGAAAATCCACAGTATATGCCAATATCATGCGATTGTGGGAACTGTCAAAGCCAGCTTTTTTTCATTAATATTCTTGTTGGTGGGTCATTTCAAAGAGTACAATGGTTGTAAATATATAGCTTCATGATTAAGGTATCATTTTTCTTGTGGGAGGCAAAATTCAAAATTTTAATTTAGTGGACTTAGATTATTTCTACAACCGCTATTTTGTTATGACAACATGTATAAACCTATTCTGTGTGTATATTAATGGGAAGAACTTCGGGTACGAAGCACCTCCCCATTTAATGGATCTTATGCGATGTAAATTCAAATTAATCGGACCTCAGTACCGGTTATTGACCACGGTATGAGAAACCAAAAGAAAAAAAAAAAGATAGTGATGTTGTCTATGCATGCGCTACTTGTAATGTCATTTACTCTTGTACAGCATAGTAATTAATGATAGTTTATGTCACGACCCAAAATTCACTATAGGTCGTGATGATGCCCAATATCGCCGTTAAGCAAGTCAACGGTGAACCATCTAAATAATTATTTATTTTATTACTTTAAAATCATAAGTTTTATTAAGTAAAGGGATTTACACACTGAAAATCATAGGTACATACATAGTTAGCAAGATATGAAAATAAAAGATGATAATATTATGCAAATCGATAAACATCAACTAGAATATCCCAAAACCCGGTGTCAAAAGTACATGAGCGTCTTCTGAGGAGTGCAATAATAGTACAACATCTGTCTTGAATGTAAAATAGACATGATAAAGTAAATAAATATGATGGAGGCTCTGTGGCCTGAGGTACGTAGCATAGAAAGCAGCTCACCATAAAGTCCCCTCAGCAATTGCACCTACGCGCCAAGATGACCACCAAATGAACCTGTCAAATACTGCACATTTAGTGCAGAAGTGTAGTATGAGTACGTAAATCAACGCGTACCCAGTAAGTATCTAGCCTAACCCCGAAAAAGTAATGACGAGGGGTCGATATTAACACTTACTAGTGGTCCAATAAGTCAAATATAATAAAGAAGATAAGTATAAAACATGGTAAGTAAACAGTAAGAACATATATAGGCAAATAATACGGTCTACGACTGAACAGTGAACACAAAGTCCTCAAACATCAGATACCTCCTCAAATAGAATACATAATGGTCAACACCAAGTCAACGGTCCCATCTCAAGTCAGGAAAACTCATGAGTACGCGGACTATTTATCAAGTATTTCGCACGATTCTATCGAGGCGAGCGGCCCGATCCCATAGGAGTATTTCATAGAACTGCCGAGGCGAACGACCCGATCCCATAAGAGTGTGTTACAATATCCTGTCGAGGCGAACGACCCAATTCCATAAGAGTGAAATACCATAATCCTGCTGAGGTGAACGACCCGATCCCATAAGAGTGTATTACAATAATTCTGCCGAGGCGAACGACCCGACCCCATTAGAATAAGAAGCTTTAACGGGTCCTTGACCCCACTCACGAATATACGTATGAGTTATGAAATTTAAGGAAACTTTTTGTTCAATACGCACAACGCGGATGAAATTCGTAAGGAAAGCACAATTTTTCATGGCTAATCAAGTAGCTCATCAAGTATCTAAAATAGCAAGTCCGATATTCTACGTGAGTCTAGACTCAGGCTAAATGTAAATTAAAGCAATTAAACATGCAGAAATAACTCAAATATTATAATTAAAGCATGACGTAAGTCTAAGTTTACCCGAACCTAATCATGAATTCCAGCATACGCACGGACAGCCGTCACTTCATACGTGCGTAGTCCCCACAATATGTAGAACATAGCAAGTATAATACTTACGGGGTAAATTCCCCCTTACAAGGTTAGACAGGAGACTTACCTCACTCCGAAATCCGATAACTAACTCCAACGCCTCTCTAACTCTTCAAACCGATGTCAAACGATCCGAAACTAATCAAACAACGTGCAAACCAATCAAAATATACTCCAATACTCATAATTTAACAATTTGTAATAATTCTCAACTCCACGTGAAAAGTCAACAAGGTCAATTCCCGTGCTCGGATTCCAAAACTTATCAAAAATAAATATTATCCTTAACTTATATAGTATATATCCAAAATATTATCTAATTGCATCCACGAATTGACCCTCAAATCAAGGATTTACTATTTCTCAACTTTGGTGCTCAAAACCTCAATTTTTACCATCCAAAACGGATAAAAATACTAATCAACGAAACTAATCATGGAAAAATATCAAAATAAAGGTCATATATTTACCCCCTTATTGATACAAGAACAACGCCGTAAAAATCACCTCAAACGGAGCTCTAAAACTCAAGATATGCTCAAAATACTAAAATGCTCGGTTTAAAACACTGCCCAGATGATTTTTGTTAATCGCCTTTGCGGGAGACCTTCGTGTTTCTCTAAGAGAAATTTTTTGCGTTGACCGGTCAACCCAGAAATTCATCTTCACGTTCGTGGAACCTCTCTCGCATTCGCGAAGAACAAAAGTTCGCACCAGAAACCAACAATCTTTTCCGACACGGAAATAGGCATAACTCTCTCATCCGACCTTGGAATTTGACGATTCTTGTTGCTATGGTTCCGTAATTACGATGCAGATCTAATGGTTTAATCTAATCCTAAATAAAAGGTCGTTTGCTTAATATAGTACCCTTTATTCCCAAAGAAACGACGCCAAAACATCAAATAAGAGCGCGACACAACCCAAACACGTCCGAAACACACCCGAGGCTCCCGGGACCCCACTCAACCATACCAACGCATCCTAAAACATGATACAAACTCAGTCAAAGCATCAAATCACGTCAAATAACGTCAAAACTATGAATCGACGATAAAATCATTCTCTCAACTTTAAAACATTCAAATTTCGACGAACGCGTCCGAACCATATCTAGACATTCCGGAATGACGCCAAACTTTACGTACAAGTCACAAATCATAATACGAACTTATTCCAAGGCTCGAAACTCCAAATGGACATCGATAACACCAAAGTCCTCTTCAAACCAAACTTAGGAAATTCTAATAACCATCAAAATGCCAACTTTTCACAATAAGCACTTAAATACTCCGTGACCACCTGATACTCAACCCGAACATACGTCCAAGTCCGAAATTATCATACGAACCTATTGGAACCTTCAAATCCCGATATCGAGGTCGTTTACTCAAAATTCAAACCTTGGTCATCTCTTCCAACTTAAAACTTTCGAATTGAGAATTTTCCTTTTGAATCAACTCCGAATTTTCCCGAAATTCAATTCCAACTACGCGTACAAGTCATAAAACATGAAGTGAAGCTACTCAAGGTCTCAAACCGCCGAACGACATGCTAGATATCAAAATGATTGGTCGGGTCATTACATTCTCCCCAACTTAAACATACGTTCGTCCTCGAACGTGCCAAGAACCGTTCCAGAGATGCTCAAATCACTGCTTAACACCTCGTGCACTTACCCGTGCTGCCATAATCCATATGAGCATATTAACTCAAGCCATACTGAAGATCCTTCCTGCTATCTTACCCCACTAGCCTTAGAACAAAATTCCAACATCCGAAATTCTCTAACATGCCTAATTCTAACATATGCACGCCGTATCAATCTCAACACACTGCACCAAAACATAATCATGCATCCATGCTGAATTCACGCAATGCACCCCATAATTCGTATGCTCATAATAACATCCTCCAACCACAATAGTTGCAAATTCACGAACATGATGCCCATAATATACCTCATAGCGCATACAAGCCATGTTCCAACCCTCGCAATACTGCAAAAAAGAAAGAGATGTGTAGAAACTCATACCCATATGCAAAATCAATAACTCATAAAGTCTCTCTGCTTGGCGAGAAATATTGCCTCATTCTGAACTGATTAGTGACATTTTCCCTCTAATATACATTATACAAATCTGATTGCACTAATTTCAGGTCCAACAACTTGTATCGCCCAATACAAGCTGCTCGGGCAATAAGCCACCTCAAACACCGTCTAAAATCTCATACGACCCCATAAAGGAGCCAACAAGACACAACTCGAATATGACCAATAAGGAATAATGAACCCGAATACAAGACTATCCGGTCTGCGCAATGAAGAAAAACAACCAAACTAATGCTATGAACCTATCTCAGAGATGAAAAATAAAACACACAAAATAAGTATAAAGATTTGTACTCAACATCTCACTGTTGCATCGTGCAACCCAATATACACATCATACCCGTGGTGGCGTGCCACCCGATCCGCACATAATAATCAATAAGGTAATATCCATCGAGCCAAAATGCTCATACCCATGAAATACCCGAATATTGACCACAAGCACGCCAAATGCATAAACACAACTCTTGGGAGACAGATAGCACCATGCGCTACAAAATGCTAAGCACGACTAAGGTGCAATGGTCACGACCTAAACCGATAGGCCACGACGGGCACCCGGTGCCTTACCTAACCGAGCACCAACGTAACATATCTTTCTTATCATACCATCATGGGTAAATGGTCCAGAAGGGCCATCATGATATAACCAGAATAAAACATAAGGGGATACTCTACATAGGATAACCCAACATGGAATACAAACTTATACATATGACATACGAGCCTATAAGACCGACTTGATCATTTGTACACTCAAAACATAGGCCGATAAGGCCATACAAGTATCCATATACATGAGATATGTCTACAAGCCTCTAAGAGTGTATAAACATCATAAAGGTAGGGACAGAGCTCCGCCATACTAATCAATACATGTCCAAATCATACTGACCAAATAGGTAACTCCAGAGCAAGTGGAGTGCACCAACACCTTCCGCTGAGCTGATAACCTACTATAAGGACTCTCAACCTGTCTATCGGGACCTGCGGGCATGAAACGTAGCATCCCCAGGTAAAAGGGACGTCAGTACAAATAAAGTACCGAGTATGTAAGGCATGAAAGCAGTATATAAAAGACATGAAAGAAACATGGAGTAAAGCACTCAACCTATAATTCTGAATAGCTCTATGAATCATGAAAATTGTATAATGTCATGCATGTGCGGATAAATGTCATATCGTGCATAAGTATATGCGTACATAATATCATCAAGACTATGAGGGCATCCCATCATATCATCTCAGCCACTGTGGGCGAAATCATCAACATATACCAGCTGATCAGGTGGTGGTGCATATATAACGCCATAACCTTTTCCCATACCTCATATACATATACTATACGCGTATATAACGCCATCTGGTCATGGATAAATATACATGTATAAATGAATGCAATGCATAATGAAGTAAGTCAATAAGATCTCTCAGAATGTCATGAGACCCATGAACAGATGATATGACAGCAAGACATATGGGGAATTAAGAACATAGGCAACGCTAGTACTTCTAGGAATATAATCATTTGTGAAAGTTGCGTGCTTGCTCATTTCGTCGTATCATATGGATCATGCCAAAAGGAAAGAAGTGATAGCCTTAACATACCTTAAATCAGCAATTCTTTAAACAACTCAACTCAATCTACCATAGCATAAGGAGATTCAAAATCAGTGTTGAGTAAAGGCTAAGTCCGTAACTTAAACTAGTAGCTTGTTTATATAAATTTGGGCAGCATCTCCCCTGTAACAAGAGCCTAATCCAATACTATATACCAACAACAATGACCAGAGTAATCTAGCAATATATAATTATCAATAACAAGACACCATATAACAACAACAAGCCACAACTACTTCACGATGAGCGGTAAGCTCCAATTAGAATCTGTATACCCCATATCACCCCTTATAGACTTCTTACTTTAACTTAATAGTATCATTAATATGATAATGAATTTATTCATCAATTATTCCAGCCTTATACCACATCGTAATAACAAAAAAAAATCCATAACTCCAATTATCCTCAATTAGCAACTTTATTCACTAGTTCATGTCTAATCCATCCATTTAACTTAATCAATATCAAGATAACCTTAAGAACATACAAGAACACAATATACATACCTCCTACAGTAGCTTCACATTGAAATCCAAGTTACATTTCTCTTATAACATCCCTCAATGTCAATACAACACCATAGAAGTGACTTAAGCTAATCTTCACTTGAAATCTCAAGTTTCATATGTTTCTTTTATCAATTCACTTGATCAACATATATACATGCATAACAACAGAAACCATATCGTAATAAAGTTATTTTCACCATTTTCCATCCATAACAACCTATATATATAGCCTTAAAACAACCCAACAAAAGATAACAACATCTCTTCCACTTTTAAGTGTTATCTTGTAATCTTCATCCAAATAACTTAACCAACACATAGATAAGATTAATCCCGAGAAATAGGATGTTATACATAACTTACATAATATGGAAAACCTTGAAGCAAAGCTTCCCTTAGCTTACACGCATCCTTAATCACATCACAACACCATAGAGACTCTTTTCTTCACTTAGGCTAACTTTGATGTTTGACTATGGTGTATTTCTTTGGAATTTGTTTTGAGCTTTTGGGGAACTATTTACGAGGGTTTGGAGAGTGTGAGGCTGGAAGTAGGAAAAAAATAAGCAAATTTCATTCCAAAAATGAGATAAGAATAAGTGAAGGTCGGGCCCCGACCAAGTGGGTCCCATAGAGGCTTCCTACGCAGTCTCACAAAAATGCAAATATATCTCTACACCGATGTCGTATTGACGAACGGTTTGCAGTGTTAGCAACTAGATACATGGGGCTTTAATTACCTATAAAGATATCCCTATAACTCTCTATATATTTGGAGAAAACTGCCTCGCAACCTGGCTTATAAACCTGCCAATTTCTCCGAAGTGCGGCGACGTGACTTGGCGACCCTACTTTAAAAATCTATATTTATCTACCCCGATATCGTATGAATAAATGGTTTGGAACATTGGAAACTAGGTTCAAATACCTTCATTTTTATATGATATATTTCTCAAAATGACATCATAAAACTTACAAATTTAATTTCTCAAAATGGCTCGTGACAAGGCAAATCTTAGCTTGATTTTTCCGCAACTTAAATCCGATTTTTCCTAAACTTTATATTTTATATATAAACATCATATATAGTCATATCATGACTTTAAAATTATTTAAATCGTAATTAACAGGTCTCTTATTCATCTTAACTTACTTAAGACTTCGGTAAACCTTTCTTATCCTTGTAGAAGGATTTCGTCCTTTTTGAGCTTACATTAGATAATCCTATAATGACAGTGACGTCTGAAATATGGGGTGTAACAATATTAAATCACTTCATATACTTTCAAAGCGGATCTCATTTTCGAGCTTACATCAATTGACTTACGTCGTACTTTCACGTACAAAAACATGGGGTGTAACATCATTCCCCTCTTTGGAACATTTGTCCTCGAATGTTGACTGATGTGCTTATCAGTCTCATAACCTATAGATCTAGTGAATAATTTAATATTGTCCTTACCATCTAGGTAATTGTTCTGTGAATAAATTCAAAGACCAGGGCATTCCCCCTTTTAGGCCTCTTCCCACATCACGACTTATGGTCGGAATTCTTCCAATCTTGTAACTTTAACTAAATTCTGTGATGAAGCATGTATGACTCTGTCCTTTTATGCGTGGATCTTCTCTCCTTTTTTCTCCAGATTTTTGCCAATCTCTTGGCCTCACTTTGTGAACATATACAGAACTATGACAAGATGTCCCTCGGGGCATATATAGGTGTACTGAAGTTCTTTGCTTGGTACTTTGCTGAACTTATGACTATTGCTATATTTCGTTTCATAGACTCAGTTATATATGCTTATGGATTTACTACATCTAGTTAGGTTATATTATACCATAACACTTACTTTGATTTATTACTACCTAGGTCTGCTACCCATCTCCGGGTTACTCTCTCGCTGCTTATCCTATATGTATAAATCTAAGTCCTTTAGTTCTTCCTCATCACTGTTCATCTTAAGAATGACGGCTTAATCTCATCTCATACTTTGTAACTTTTATCCATCAATTGTTGATTCACCTTAATGTTGATCTATAATCTACCACTGATAACTTGAAACTTCTTACATAATACATTATCACTAAGGCTCACGTCTCATCGGAGAACATTTGAAGTAATTTGCCTGATCCACCTAGGGACGATACTATACTTCAATAACCGTATTTCATAGCATCCCAACGTGATTCATCATATGGGTTCTAATCCCGTGCAACTCATGAAATCCATTTTCTCAAAATTGTTACTCAATCAAAGGCCTAAACGTCATCCTGTTATTTATTACCATTACACCCTTATTCTACTACCAGGGCAGCATTCCATGTCTTCTAACTACTATTAGTCTTAGACTCTTTTGCATTCATTAAGGCTATACTGAGCTTTCTATAACTTACGGAAACCATCAGCTCTCTTATTTTGATGGGCTTAATCCCGAGGCCTTACCTATTCTTGTCACCTTCTCACTCATCTTTACTTATCCTTACTCCTATCTACCTAAACCCTTGTCGCCCTACGATACTTTAGCTTGCGACCTACACATATCTATTCATACTACTCGCAACTTTCCTTTAACTTGCTAGCACCATAGATTTCCTTTCGTGCCTTCTCAGTTGCCTTTAAACATAAGCAATTATTTTTTCTGTTCATTTTGCCACTTGTTGCATGAATACATGGCATATCTCATTTCCCATGAATATTTAAATTTCATGTAACTCATATGATCTCAAATATCACCTTTTGATTTTTTTTCTTCTTCCCGTTCATTAGCCACGATAGATGCCTCTTTCTTATTGACTACATACAATGTTATAGTGAGACTGTTGTTACAAGACCATTTCTTCTTTATGTCATTATGCTTAATTTGAAGCCTTCTTCCTTATTTCTTCAGCTAGTCTTTCTTTGTAGTACTTAAGGGAGACCCTTTGACTCCTGTAAAGTTGCGAGCTTATCACATCGTATACCCGAAGGAATTTTTGATGTTCTTACTCGCCTATAATTATCCTTAGTTACTTACCTATGTGCCCTCGTGCTTGTAGGGTTGCTTCTGAACTGAAATTTTTGACTGTCTTCTCAGTGGCATCGTCTTTTATTTTTGTAACACTTATACGGCACCTTTAACAACCCCAACTCCTATCTGAATATTTCTCAAGGATCACGATGTCATCATATTTGCGAGACCGAATTCCCTATGTTGGGTTTCACTATGTTTATCTTGCACAATCTGCTAATTTGTCTGTATCCTCTTGTCTAGCCATAACTAGACTCTTCGTAAATCAACTACTAACTACTCGTTGGTCTATTCTCATATCTATATTCCGCGTAATCTCCCTTGGGATATGTCCTTTGTTTGAACTTACCTCTCGCACTGGCTCCTTATGTATCAGGTGTTCATTTGCACTTATTTATCAATAACATCTAATGTTGGAACCCTTACTGCCTCTCCCCGGCATCGTGCTTATATAATGTTCTGGAGTCGTATCATATCTGTAGGATCTTAATAAATGCAATCTCATTCCTTTTTCCTTTCTACCACATTCTTCCTTTACTATTCCATAGTTACCTTAACAACATAACTCCGACTTAATACCATATCACACCATCTTCCCCTCTTTATGGGAGTACTAATATTTAATGCTATGAATATTTACCTATAAATGGTTTACCTCTTCATCTTTGGCGTCTTTTCACATCTTCACAGATTCTTACTCGCCTTGCGGTAACCCTTTTGTACCAAGGATAACTGAATTTCTTACGCACGTAACTATCACACTTAGTCCATTAAGCTTAACTCTGCTCGCAGTGCTTGTTTTAGGGAAGCGTCTTCCTGAATGACCTTTAAAGGTTATTCTTCTATTGTCCATTCTATTATTGTCAGAACGTGGTCTTTGAAATTGTCATGATGTCGACTATTATCAAATCCTCTGGTCTCTAATTCATGTTCAATTTATCTTGTTCACTAGCCCATATTGATTTCTGTTACTCTGAGGATCTAACTTAGCCTTCTGGTGATCACTTTTGAGTTACCAACTCATTTCTCGAAATGAGGGTATGACTTTATGGCTTATACAGTTTTATTGTCTCAAGGCTTGTCACCTTTTATCTTTTCCTTCACTTGACTATACACTCTATCATTCTGTTATATTTTGATTTACCGTATCACCCGTTTATCACGTCTTACTCATAATGCTTCATTTACTTTTTTCTTATTCTCTGACTAATATTTCTGTCTATCACTTTATTTTGAAAACTTCAATAAAATATTCTTTCACTTTTAGCTCCCCTTGTTTCATCTCACTGGCTCTTCGGGATGCCTAATATTCTCTTTTTTTTTACTAGGGGCGAGAGTCATATTAAGGTAAATATTTATCCCTTCTAGAATTCCACTGCCTATCTTCTGAAATTTCTGAACATTCTATTATTCATATCTGACTTTACTACTCTAGAGTGCACCATGTGGGTGTCTCACAAGGAGAACTATTTCCCATTCTTCTCTTAAACTATATCTGTTAGCCCCCGTAGGGCATAACGGAGATGGGTGTTGTCAAGTGTATATACTCTGTTACTGTTGAAATTAAATCAGAATGCTTATATTTCTCTGCCTGAATTGTAAATACTGATAATCTTCACTAACTAGGTACCTCGTATCCTTCTTCACCTTACTTCTTTTACTTATTGAAACTTGTATCTACCTTTTGATTCTCTCGTTGCTTTTTACCATAGGGGAGGATAGATATTCATGCCTTAGGGTTCCTTATCAAGAAGCTTACACATCTTAGTAAACACATGATTTGCTGAAGACCTTACATTTACTCATCATAAGCATGATGCAAAATCGAGTTCCTCTTATTCAACTCTTCCACAACCATATTCAATCTCTTACCAACTGTCTTTCTAGATGTAGATATCGTTGTATTACAAATAAAATAGAATGTAGGAGTTTGAATTCTTACAATTGAGCTCTACCACACGATCTAGAGTAAGAAGAAAGAGTGACAGTCCTAAATGCCATGTAGCCTCCTGCTAATAATTGTGGTGCACAACACACCCATAAACAAGACTCTACTATACACGGCTTGTAGACTCCCTAGGACAGAACTTCTCTGATACCACTTTTGTTACGACCCAAACCGATGGGCCGCGATGGGCACTCGGTGCCTTACCTAACCGAGCACCAACATAACGTATCTTTCTTATCATACCATCATGGGTAAATGGGCCAGAAGGGCCGTCATGATATAACCAGAATAAAACATAAAATATACGACATAGGATGACCCAACATGGAATACAAACTTATACACGTGACATACTGGCCTATAAGGCCGACTTGATCATTTGTACACTCAAAACATAGGTCGACAAGGCCATATAAGTATCCATATACATGAGATATGTCTACAAACCTCTAAGAGTGCATAAACGTCATAAAGATCGGGACAGGGCCCCGCCATACCAATCAATACATATCCAAATCACACTGGACCGAATAGGTAACTCCGGAGCAAGTGGAGTGCACCAACACCTTCTGCTGAGCTGATAGCCTACTAGAAGGACTCTCAACCTATCTATTGAGACCTGCGGGCATGAAACGTTGTATCCCCAAGCAAAAGGGATGTCAGTACAAATAAAGTACCGAGTGTGTAAGGCATGAAAGCAGTATATAAAAGACATGAAATAAACATGGAGTAAAGAACTCAACCTGTAATTTTGAATAGCTCTGTGAAACATGAAAAATTTATAATGTCATGCATGTGCATATAAATGCCATACCATGCATAGGTATATGCATACATAACATCATCAAGCCACTGAGGGCATCCCATCATATCATCTCAGCCACTGTGGGAGAAATCATCAACGTATACCATCTGATCAGATGGTGGTGCGTATATAACGCCATAACCTTTCCCCATACCTCATATACATATACTATACGCGTATATAACGCCATCTGGCCATCGGTAAATATACATGTATAAATAAATGCAATGCATAATAAAGTAAGTCAATAATATCTCTCGGAATGTCATGAGACCCATGAATAGATGATATGATAGTAGAACATATGAGGAATTAAGAACATAGGCAACCCCAGTACTTCTAGGAATAGAATCATTTGTGAAAGCTGCGTGCTTGCTCGTTTCGTCGTATTATATGGATCATGCCAAAAGGAAAGAAGGTATAGCCTTAACATACCTTAACTCCATTGAGTCCTTAATACCTTCAAAGTAATTCTTCAAACAACTCAACTCAATCTACCATAGCATAAGGAGATTCAAAATCAGTGTTGAGTAAAGGCTAAGTCCGTAACTTAAACTAGTAGCTTGTTTATATAAATTTGGGCAGCATCTCCCCTGTAACAAGAGCCTAATACAATACTATATACCAACAACAATTACCAGAGTAATCTAGAAATATATAATTATCAATAACAGGACACCATATAACAACAACAAGCCACAACTACTTCACGACGAGCGGTAAGCTCCAATTGGAATCCGTATACCCCATATCACCCCTTATAGACTTCTTACTTTAACTTAATAGTATTATTAACATGATAATGAAGTCATTCATCAATTATTTCAGCCTTATACCATATATTTATAACAAAAAAACAATCCATAGCTCCAATTATCCTCAATTAGCAACTTTATTCACTAGTTCATGTCTAATCCATCCATTTAACTTAATCAATGTCAAGATAAACTTAAGCACATACAAGAACACAATATACATACCTCCTACAGTAGCTTCACATTGAAATCCAAGTTACATTTATCTTATAACATCCCTCAATGTCAATACAACACCATAGAAGTGACTTAAGCTAATCTTCACTTGCAATCTCAAGTTTCATATGTTTCTCTCATCAATTCACTTGATCAATATATATACATGCATAACAACATAAACCATAACATAATATAGTTATTTTCACCATTTTTCATCCATAACAACATATATATATATATATACAGTATATACAACTTGAAATTTCAGCCATAACAACATATATATATATATATATAGCCTTAAAACAACCCAACAAAAGATAACAACAACTCTTTCCCTTTCAAGTGTTATCTTGTAATCTTCATCCAAATAACTTAACCAACACATAGATAAGATTAATCCCAAAAAATAGGGTGTTATACGTACCTTAAATAATCTGGAAAACCTCAAACCAAAGCTTCCCTTGGCTTACAAGCACCCTTAATCACGTCACAGTACCATAGCGACTCTCTTCTTCACTTAGGCTAACTTTGATGTTTGATTATGGTGTATTTCTTTGGAGCCTTTGGGGAACTGTTTGGGAGGGTTTGGAGAGTGTGCGGCTGTAAAGAGGACGAAAAATGAGCAAAGTTCATCCCAAATACGAGATAAGAATAAGTGAAGGTAGAGGCCCGACCAAGTGGGTCCCATAGGGGCTTCCTACGCAGTCTCGCAAAAACGCAAATATCTCTCTATACCGATATCGAATTGACGAATGATTTGCAGCGTTAGAAACTATATACATGGGGATTTAATTAAATATAAATATCTCCCTGTAACTCTCAATATATTGGGAGAAAATGGTCTCGCAACGTGGCCTATAAACCTGCCAGTTTCTCCGAAGTGCGGCGACGTGACTTGGCAATCCTATTTTAAAAATCCATATTTCTCTACCCCGATATTGTATGAATAAATGGTTTGGACCATTGGAAACTAGGTTCAAATACCTTCATTTTTGTATGATATATGTCCCAAAATGACATTATAAAGCTTACGAATTTAATTTCTCAATACGGCTCGTTACAAGGCAAATCTTAGCTCGATTTTTCTGCAACTTAAATCCGATTTTTCCAAACTTTATATTTTATATACAAACATCATATATAGTCATATCATGACTTTAAACTTATTTAAATTATGATTAACAAGTCTCTTAGTCATCTTAAATTACTTATGACTTCGGTAATCCTTTCTTATCCTTGTAGAAGGATTTCGTGCTTTTTGAGCTTACATTAGATAATATCATAACGACAGTGACATCTGAAGTACGGGATGTAACAACATTAAATCACTTCATATACTTTCAAATAGGATCTCATTTCCTAGCTTACATCAATTGACTTACGACATACTTTCACATACAAAAACAAGGGGTGTAACATTAATAAACGACCTGCATCTCGAGAGCCATCTCGCTCACATAACACCACAAGCTATACATGATCTCAATACACGTGTGGATAATCAATTCGTCTCATAACCCACATAGCATAAAGAGTAGCACCTGAAATAGATAGAGGCAGGAATATCATCCACCACGCCTGAAAACCCATCCATAAGCGATGTTATGACGAATAAGCATATCTGATCTGGTATAAAATATACATTCACATTAGGCCTACCAACAGACCTCAAGCCGATTCCGATTATCCCATACTGGGCCAATAACCTTTTAAGGACCCACAATGACCCTATTTATGACACATACGAGCAGTCGTCCAATCCGGAACAAAATCATACAGTCCACAACCAAAGGAACAGAGTGCCTCTCAGGCATAAACTCTCTCATTAGCGACAATACCAGAATCTCCATACCCGATTTCAATCTCTAACACTCAAATGACTAACGCGTCACACTTATACGATCTTCACATGGGATATACTCCCACAACCTTCCGCACCAGGTAGTAAAATCTGAACATCAATGGCCATCGACCATACTACTTCTATAGTGCTAGCCATGCATCCACATTTCAATGCCCAACACCTTTTCCACAAACAGACCATCCTCGGGCTGCCCGAAAATAGTGCCAGCATACTCCGAACATCTAAAATCCTCCCCCGCTCCTTCGAGCTCGTGACATCCTTATCAAAACTGATCTGCAACCTCAATCCTCAACTTCCAATTTCCATGCCGCTCACTACACCAAACATGCCACTATGCGAGGGTACAAAAATTCCATCATAACCCCTAAACCATTAGTATGATTAACACTTCATCGGCTCAGAACCTTTCACTTAACTCATTTCAGAAGAAGAACCGCCACCCACAACCAACTTCCCATAACCATAGAAAATGCAAACCACAAGTCGTGGTCTAAACTGTCATAACTCTTCCGGGATCCATTTACATATAACCAAGCCATCAGGATCAAATACCTCCAAATCAATCAAATCACGATGGCTGTCAAGCCCGCACGTACAACCACGAATTACCTGTATAGCCTTATCCCACTGAAGGAACTGATTATTTCCCCAGCCATGCTGATTCAAACCATGACTAACTCACTCAACCTCTTCCAATTTTCTCTTGACTTGCCTTAGAAATTACGGACCTCCAATAACACTCATCCCGAGTGACCCAAATCACGAGACCACGTTGTGTCAATGCCCATAAGCCATTTCATATCCTCCTCATGCGGTCTATAGTAACTCCAACTGATACACATGAGCTGATTAGATCTTTTGTGAATCTGAAGCTGTTTCTCCCATTTTTTTCTAAAATTGCACTGCAGACCCGTTGATAACATAGAAATACTCCAAGTACCCTTCACACTTTACTCCCTAACCCAATCCTCAGCTACATAACAAACCTAAAAATCCTTAAGCACCGCACCTAAAATATTGAATCCACTAGAACCATTATTGTGAGTCACCCGCTCTGACCTGGTCCCGAATATAAGCAAACTCTAGTGCTTTGTTAGCACATGATTACTCCCAAAGAAGCAACCAGACGAATTTTTTTCCTTGTACATCATATCCACAAGAGGCATAAACTTTGAGTCATTCCAAAATCTATACATGAATTGATAAGGCGAAATGTAGCATGCATTCATCAAGTCCTATGCCCGAATTACCTTGATGTTTTCTTCCCTTAGTGATAACTAAGCCACCAATGTACCGATAGCCCGAAACTGCAAGGCACATCACCATGTGGCCCAATCATAGATGGTAGGCTCCCCCACATAGCTTTAAGCCACAATTACATAAATCCAGAACCCACAATGACTCCTCCCCCTTAGTTACCATGATCTCGCACCGTTGCTCAACCAAATTTCTCATAAGTTCTTGTTGTACTAAACATAACACATCCCGAATTATCATCCATAATCGTACACTCGGCCTCCTAACAGCCGTACCATCTTCTTCAAGCGATGATCACATCACAATACATGAATTATATTGGATAAAAGGCAGAACTCTTTATAGGAATTCATCAGGAGTCATGCAACCCCTAACCTTCTCACAGGAGATAGCCCGCATGTGTAACCTCATACCGACATCCTCAAGATACATAGCCATAACCACATCCATTATGAAATCAGTTGATTCTCCTAGGTCCACATTCATCCGCCAACTGCAAAAGTCCGTTCACCCCATTAGCATCAATGAAGGTCCAATAATATGTTTAAACTCAGGGCCACACTACATCCCATAATGACGATCAAATATTCACATTTTCCTACATTTAGATCAAGCCCCTTCTTGTCACATTCGAACTTTTTAAGTACATAAAACACCTCAGGGATCATCTCCCTTGAACCATCAACACTGGAAACGCCGATTCGATCCTGAAGTCGCAATACATATCCATCTCTGATAACTTCTTCTTAGGCATCATTCCACAACTTCCTGCCCTGAAGATAAATCAAAGGAGACCATAACACCGATGAGCCTTAATGCGTTTCTACAAGGACGATTACACCACATCACAAATGAGAATGCCACCAAGTTTGAAAATATCAAGTCTTGCTACTCCGTCAACCAATGCCTCATCATCCATAGTCCAATTGCCTTTCCTCCGCTGGAATTAAATGTCGAACATCTAAACCATGAACCGAGAAATCCTCTTTTCGAGTCATTCACTGCCGTGACACATAAATAAGCACCCTACAATCTATACCAACATTGCGCGATAACAACACATGAACCTTATAATACACTGTGGATAGCCTCGAAACCGTAGGCAACACTAGCATTGGGCTGAAACGACAGAGCATCCTCAAAATACGTATGGAGAAATATCATATACCTCATCTGCAGTACCACTACAACTCCTCGATGCCCAATTTATAACAAGCGCTCAACATCGTATAAGAATGAGTAGAAAGGAAATGAAGGCATAAGCTTCAATGGAATCAAACCGCACGACGAGGAATCAAGAAGGAAAGTTATCCTAACAACCCTGTAGCCTCTCGAAGATAAGTACAGATGTCTCCGTACCGATCTGCAAGACTCTACTCGACTTGCTCATCACTCGTGAGACCTAAGTAAACCTAAAACTCTGATACCAAGCTGTCACGACCCAAAACCCACTATAGGTCGTGTTGGCGCCCAACGTCGCTGTTAGGCAAGCCACGGTAAACCATCTAAATAATTATTCATTATATTACTTTGAAATCATAAGTTTTATTAAGTAAATGGATTTACGCATTAAAATTATAGGTACATACATAGTTAGCAAGATATGAAAATAAAATATGATAATATGCAAATCAATAAATATTAACTAGAATATCCCAAAACCCGGTGTCACAAGTACATGAATGTTTTCTAAGGAGTGCAATAATAGTACAACATTTGTCTGGAATGTAAAATAGACAGGATAAAGTAAATAAATATAATGGAGACTTTGTGGACTGCGGTACGTAGCATAGAAAGCAACTCACCATAAAGTCCCTTCAACAGTTGCACCTACGCGCCAAGATGACCACCAAATGAACCTGTTACATCCTGCACATTTAGTGCAGAAGTATATCATGAGTACTTAAATCAACGTATATCCAGTAAGTATCTAGCCTAACCCCAAAGAAGTAGTAATGAGGGATCGATATTAATACTTACTAGTGGTCCAATAAATCAAACATAATAAAGTAGACAAGTATGAAACATGGTAAGTAAACAATGAGAACAAATATAGGCAAATAATATGGTCTACGGCTAAACAGCAAACATAAAGTCTTCAAACACCGGATACCTCCTCAAATAGAATACGTAATGGTAAACACCAAGTCAACTGTCCCATCTCAAGTCAGGAAAACTCATGAGTACGCGGACTCTTTATCAAGTATTTCGCACGATTCTGCCGAGGCGAGCAGCCAAATCCCATAAGAGTGAAATATCATAATCTTGCTGAGGTGAACGATTCGATCCCATAAGAGTGTATTACAATAATCTCGCCGAGGCGAGCAACCCGATCCCATTAGAATAAGAAGTTTTAACGGGTCCTTGACCCCACTCACGAATATATGTGTGAGTTATGAAATTTAAGGAAACTTTTCGATGAATACGCACAACGCGGATGAAATTCGTAAGGGAAGCACAATTTTTCACGGCTAATCAAGTAGCTCATCAAGTATCTAAAATATCAAGTCCGATACTCTACGCGAGTCTAGTCTCAGGCTAAATACAAATTAAAGCAATTAAACATTCAGGAATAACTCAAATATTACAATTAAAGCATGGCGTAAGTCTAAGTCTACCCGAACCTAATCATGAATTCTAGCATACGCACGGAAAATCGTCACCTCATACGTGTGTATCCCCCACAACATGAAGCACATAGCAAGTATAATACCTACAGGGTAAATTTCCCATTACAAGGTTAGACAAGAGACTTACCTCGCTCTGAAATCTATTAACCAGCTCCAATGCCTCTCTAACTCCTCAAACCGATGGCAAACGATCCTAAACTAATCAAAAAATATGCAAACCAATCAAAATATACTCCAATACTCGTAATTTAACAATTCGTAACAATTCCCAACTCTGCGCGAAAAGTCAACAAGGCCAACGCCCGGGCCCACGTGCCTGGATTCCAAATAATATCAAAAATAAATATTACTCTTAACTTATATAGTATATATCCAAAAAATTATCTAATTTCATCCACGAATTGACCCTGAAATCAAGGATTTACCATTTCTCAATTGCAACTTTGGGGCTCAAAACCCCAATTTCTACCATCCAAACACGGATAAAAATAATAATCAACGAAAATAATCATGAAAAAATATTAACATAAAGGGAATATATTTACCCCCTTGTTGAGACGAGAACAATGCCGCGAAAATCACCTCAAATGGAGCTTTAGAACTCAAGATATGCTCAAAATACTAAAATGCTCGGTTTAAAACACCGCGCAGATGATTTTTTTTCATCGCCTTCGCGGGAGCGAAGAGAATTTTCGTATTGACGATCAACCCATAAATCCTTCTTCGCATTCGCGAAGAACAAAATTTCGCACTAGAAACTAGCAAACTTTTCCGACACGAAAATTGGCATAACTCTCTCATTCGACCTCGGAATTCGACGATTCTTGTTGCTATGATTCCGTAATTATGATACGGATCCATGGTTTAACCTAATGACAAATCAAAGGTTGTTTTATCAATATAGTACCCTTTATGCTCAGAAAAACGACACTGAAACATCAAATAAGAGCATGACACAACTCATACACGTCCGAAATACACCCGAGGCCCCCGGGACCCCACCCAACCATACCAATGCATCCTAAAATATGATACGTACTTAGTCGAAGTCTCAAATCACATCAAACAACGTCAAAACTATGAATCGATGATAAAATCATTCTCTCAACTTTCAAACATTCAAACTTCGACGAACGTGTCCGAACCATATCTAGACATTCTAGAATGATGCCAAACTTTACATACAAGTCACAATTAAAATACGAACCTATTCCATAGCTCGGAATCTCAAATGGATATCGATAACACCAAAGTCCTCTTCAAACCAAACTTAAGAAATTCTAAAAACCATCAAAATGCCAACTTTCCACAATAAGCGTCGAAATACTCCCGGACCACCTGATACTCAACCCGAACATACGTCTAAGTCCAAATCATCATACGAACCTATTGGAACCTTCAAATCCCGATTCCGTGATCATTTAATCAAAAGTCAAACCTTGGTCAACTCTTCCAACTTAAAGCTTTCGAATTGAGAATTTTCCTTCCGAATCAACCGTGAACTTCCCGAAATTCAATTTTGACTACGCGTACAAGTCATAAAACATGAAGTGCAGCTACTCAAGGTGTCAAACGCATGCTAGAGCTCAAAATGATTGGTCGGATCGTTACAGTTTAATACTAATATTGCTACTAATTAGTTTCCAAATATAATTACACGATATAGAATAAGCATTTATCAACCACATATATAATAAAGGATATATTTTAGAGTTGGATGTAATTTTTTAATATTTGTCTAAATTATAGTTATAACTAATCAATTTGTGTCATCTTGATTAAGTTTTATACCTTTGCCTTCATTGAGAATTCTAGTCCACTATTTGCTTAGACCCTTTATTTGTATCATAAAATTTATTAAGTACGTATAAATATTTAATCGTGAACCCAACAACTAAAATAAATGTATGAGTTTAGTGATAAGTTCAAAACTCATAAACTTTAAATTTTGGGTCATGTCAGCACTTGTGAATGTGATTAATATGGAGTGATGGGTTGCCATCTTTCTGCATGCTACATGCAGTTCATCCGCGTGAAGAGTGTTTTGATTTTGTGTATTAAGTATTTATATCTTTTGTGTCAGCTATCTCTGATCATGTTAAAAAAGAAGAATAAATTAAAAGTAGGAGCTTCTAACTTTCTATATAGTCAACAAGTTCCTTTATAAATCTCAACATGTCCACTGTTCTAATATTTAAGTAACCTATCGAACCAATATCAATAACTGCATTCAGTGGACTATGATCTGAAGTAAAACTTGGATGGGTTAATTCAAAGCAGTCATTATATTGGTAAGTAATCATGAAGATTTTTTAAAAGGTGTTATAAGTAATATTTAATTAATGGTAATAACCCCAGCGTAACCCCCATTTCCCCAACAGAAAATTTTGGCTTCATAATGACAATATAATTGAACCTAAGACCAAACCATTGTCTGATTATTTGCCTTTTCAGGCCAAACAACACTTGACAAGTGACGATATTAGTTTCCATCAAGTATAGTCTCTTGCTAATAAACTATTATTAATGTTGAAAATTTTCTATTTTAAGGAGTTCATGTACTTTAGATCACTTTCACGTAGGGCCAAATTAAATTACACCTCATCCTTCAAAATAGGAAAGTGTGGACATCCTAATACAGTGTGTGGTGTACAAATTCAATTAATATTTCGTAAATGAGTGCAAGTCCTTTTTCCATATCATGTCATTATAATTGATCATTAAGTCTTTTTCAACTTAATGAAATCTTTATTTCTCCAACGTACATGTGGATGACAATTTATCAACTCCATTCAAGAAATCTATTATATAGAAAACGATTATATGTCATTGTATATATATCATTGAAAATTCCAATCTTGCCAATAATCTGTAGTTTATATTTCAAATGAGCCTATGAATTGTTGAAAAGTTAAATATGATATTTCAACTGCAAGTGGACGTTTCTGATACGAAAGTGAAACCGAAGTGAACGCTGGCCCTAAGCAGGGGCGGATCTACCTTATGAGCTATGGGTGCCACGACACCCGTTCGCTTCCGTAAAAGTTTTACTATGTGTATGTGTGTAAGATAGCTGTGAGAAAACGATTATATTAGTAGAGTAGCACTCAGAAATTACTAAGTAGTTTCGGGTGCCACTGGCCTCATGGATGCGAGTTCCAATCCTACTATAGCCTCATCTTTGCTTTTACCTTTTATTCTACTTATTAAGATTTGTTTATTCTTAGTTTATTTAGCTCTAAGGCCCACCTCTTCTTCCTTTTTTTCCTTCACTTTCTTGTCCTCCCTTTCTTCCTTTTTATTTTCTAATATGTCTTCTTCATTTTTTAAATTTCTTTATACAACTCTCTATTTCTGTCATCATACCTTAGTTCGTTAGCAACTTTTTTTGATAGGCAATTTAGATTGATTTTACTTAACATATAATCTCTCTTCTTAATGACACGAAATTAATTTATATATTGGAGTATAATTTGAACAATATCTTTTATTGAATTTAAAAAAAAATAAACTGACTTGATCAATAGTTATTTTGAGTTTATTATCATAGATTAAACGTTAAAGGTTTTTCTTTGAAAATAATTGTCTTATAACATGACAATTAATATGAAAATATTAACTCAAGAATAATAAAGGTAAATTAATTTAGTCAAACTAAGAATATGTAGTAATTAAACTACTCTTTAAGCAAATTTTTTAGTTAGAGGCGCTCTTTCATAAAATTTTATTTGTAATTTTTTTATAATATATTTGAATTTACTTTATGAGTGAAAGACCTAATTCGAATTAATCAAACACTAACCGAATCGACCAATAGTAGGTATATTATATGTATAAAATAGTGGCACCCGCAACCTTTAAATTTTGAATCCGCCTCTGGCCCTAAGCAGGAACCAAAAAATGTAACGATATAATCGAATTGAAGTCTTTCAACACTCATGCTATAGCTATTTGAATGAGTTTTCAACATGAAGCGGAGACCTTTTTTTAAAAAATACACATAAAGTGGAGACTCTATATCGTATATAAAGAGTTAGTTAGTGTAGAAATAACACATAATTAAGAAAGGAATTATGATATTTTGATGGTGTTATTCTGTAGTTTTCCTTGACCTTTCCTTCATTTACAATCGACCCTTTATTTTATTTATTTTTTAACTTTTTGGCAGACCTGTTATATATCCTGTGAGATGATTGTGGAGTGTGGGTTGCCATTTTTCTTCAATTATTACATGCAACCAATTACGTGTAGAGTGTTTTGACTTTGTTATGTATAATATAAAATTTATATATTTCCTGTGTGAGATATAAAATGATGGATCTTCTCAGCCAAACAAAGAAGAGTAATAAATAAATACATAAGAGGAAGAAACACGGTGGGCATTTAAAGGCTTCATAAGAACTGGACCAAAGGAGATTAAAAAAGAGCTTTTAGTCAACAAATTAATTCACTCTAAAATACCAACTTGTCTACTCTCCACTGTCATTTAACTGTATTCTGTGGACTGTGATCCAACGTAACTGTGGCTATGATTGGTTCAAAGCACACTGTTTCCTGTGTAATCAGAATTTTGTTGTACATTATGCCGTGTGAAAAAACTATATATTTACAAAAAAGATTTAAACTATATATTCTGATTGCGTATTTGCATTGTCCGTGTAGTTTAATCTCTTATATCTGATAAGTTAGTTATCACACTTATGTTATTTCTAATTAATGCTTATACATACTAATATGATTGTACGAATATTTTAGGGGGATTTGCATCTATACTTAGTTTTTGGGTCACATTTTAACTTATACCCACTTTGCAAAAAATATTGCAAGCGTACTCACTTTTCGGGTAACTTCAGACATACGAGCCTAAAGTAGCAAAAATTTATTTCTGAAGTTTGAACTTCGGAATGTTTTACCTGAAGTGTAGCCTTATCAAAGCAAAATTTCAGATATTTTTGCCTGAAATTTGGCCTGACTTGCAAAGGCAATCACGCAAACTTCAGTTCATAGTGCAATGACAAACTTCGGTTCAAAAAAACTATAACATATTTTGGCTGAAGTTTTTGTTTTGTAATTATTGAACTTTAACATTCTAGGAATTGAAATTTTGTTTTATAATTGCTGAACTTCAGCATTCTAGGAGCTGAAATTTTATTTTGTAATTGTTGAACTTCAGCATTCTAGGAGCTGGAGTTTTGTTTTGTAATTGCTGAACTTCAGCATTCTAGGAGCTGAAGTTTTGTTTTGTATTTGGTGAACTTGAGCATTCTAGAAGCTGAAGTTTTTATTTTATATTTGCTAAATTTCAGCAGTCTTAGAGCTGAAGTTGTGTTCTGCCTTTCTTTGAAGTTAGATGGCTTTAAAATATAACTTAAGCCAAATTGTGCTGAAGTTTTAACTGATTTTTTTGATAATGTTCTGAAATTATTTTTCCTATCTTTTATTTTTCAGTTCTGCAGCCCTTTTCTGTCGTTTTTCCTGCAGATAATATCATAAAGCAAGGGGTAAGCTAATTCCAAGAGATCGCGAGAACAACTATTGTGTATAATAAATTTCACATGCATGTACCATTCTTGTGGCAGGTAACTTGGAAGAGAGGACATGTAGTAGTAAGTTGTTGTTGTATGTTTAAGAAGGATGGACCAGGGAAAGACACAAATCACACCTACTTTAACCAGCTTGTGGAGTTTTATTTACTTGTCCTTCAACATAGAATATGGTAGTTGATAAGATTTAATAAAAACTTTACAGATCCAATCAATAATACTTATACAAAGTCTCATGTATTTGAGAGAGAAAAGAAAAAAAAAAGAAGAGGAGGAAGAAAGGAGCGCATAGGTGAGGAGGAAGAAGAGGAGGCGTCTGAAGTTGTCAAAATTAGGATATAAGTTAAAGAATTTTAAAAATATGGGTATAGGTTAAATGAGAGCGACCAAATAGGGTGCCCTGTACAATTTTTATAATATTTTACAATATTAGTGTATATAACATTAAAGTTTTATAAAAATGGAGAAAACAATTGTGCAAATTGAAATACTATTTATATAGTTGTAGGTTAAGATTGTGATGTGAGCTATGATATTCAAAAATTGCCTCAACTTCAAGGCACTTTTTCATCCAAAAGATTCTGCTTTTCAACGTTTTTTTTTTTTGAAAATCCTTCTTCTGAAATCATTGGTGATCATCCGAACCCACAACTTATAGAAAATGTTGCTTCATTATGAGAGTATAATTGAGCCTACATTTTGGCCTAACTGTTATGTAATTGCTAGCTTGACTTTTCAGACACACGATAATCGATATTGTACAAAACAACACTTGACAATTCAAACAAGAGCAGTATGTTCCTAAACCTTAGGTGTTGATGATATTCAATTTTATTTAGTTTGGTAGGTGTTAATGACATTTTAGTTTAAGCACTCCATTACTTAAAAGAGTAAAGTAGGGATTATTTCCTCCACAAAGATAACTAAGAAACTAGCTAGTGCTTGAGTCCCCTTCCTAAATCATGGGACTATAATTGATCGCACATGTCATTTTCAACTAATTAATGCAATCTTAATCTCTCAACACGAACATGTTGATAAAATGGCATAAGGGTTTATTACACTTAGGACCACTTAAATATTTCAAAAATTCAATCTACTCCATACTATAATGTGACTTTGTCTCTACCATACACCATCAGTACCCTTTACTGTCTCTCAAATGATCTTTCTAAACAAATTAGGATCCAAAGATAACTTTAGTGCGAATCCATTCCCTCAATGTACTAGAGTGGTCTAATTATTTTTATTAATTTTTGCTAATAATTCGTCGTCCTTACCAAACTCTGATTGTAACCTCCCCCTTCAGTAATTTAGGATAATTATATAAGACCTTTGTGATATTTATTTCTTTTGTTTGTCTGTATTTTTATATAAGATATTCCCTCACTATTTTCATATGCTTTTCGACTATCTTTCCTTTACATAAATAGCCGACTGCATTCATTGTTTTTTTTAATTGATATACATAAATTATACATAATTATACGCGTATTACACATAGATTATACATATTTATATATATTTTTTGGGCTATTTTAAGTTAGTTTTAGCGGTTGGATGAGTGACTATTTTGGTCAACCATAAAATCATGGATCCACGTATTGGGCTAGTTGGGCTGGTCCCTCTCCTAAAGTTGCCTTGTTGAGAATGGACAAATGAAGAAAAAGGCCCATAATCGAAGAGCTTACAAGCCCAAACCCTAGCCCGGTTGATTTCCCTTTTCGTTTTTTCCAATTTCTTAGACCTTCTAAATTACTCTGTTAAACCCTAGGGTTTAAGATGCTTTCGGTTGCTCAACAAAAGCCTCAAAATCCGCACATCACTCTTTGGATACGTTTATAAAAGTCAGTATCTTTCCTATTACAGCAACCATGTCAAAGATTTTGAAAATCCAAATTTCGTTACTTGAACATGGTGGGTTTTATGTACAATCCCACAAGTGAAGAGGTTGAAGAAGAAGAAAAAATTCAACCCTTTTCAGAGCTTAACAAACAAAACGACCCCTTTAGCCTATCTGTTCCTGATTTTGACGACTCTTTTTTGACTTCTGCTGATTTTGATTCAATCAAAGATTTAATCTTGGATAGCTCAATGGCTGAAGTTAAACAAGAAGCAGCTGAGTTTGGTTCTGAACAAGTTGAGTTTAGCACTATGGATAAGAATAATGAATTGGGTACCTGTGAAATTTCTGAAAAATCTGAAATTCAAAAGGAGGTTTCTGTAAAGTTGGATTCTTTGAGTTGTTTGAAGGTGGAAAAGAGTGAATGCGTAGAAGTGGGGAACTTGGGTTGTATAGTTGAGGAAGGGATTGGGAAAGTTAGTATAAATGCGACAGAGGATGAAAGAATTGTTGACCAAGATGGCAATAGGGTGAATATTGCTGAAGCTGATATTGGCAATTGTAGCATTGTCAGTGATAGTGTGGCGGCTGTCGTTAGCAAGAATGAGGAGAGTGATGAAGTTGCCATCAGTAGTAGGACTGAGGAAAGAAGTGTTGATGAGACACGTGTTAATGGAAGTACAATGAATGGTGACAAGTTAAAAGGGGGTGAAGACGGGAGTAGTAGTGATACCGAGTCTGAAAGTGAGAGCTCAGCCTCTTCTTCAGCCTCTAGTAGTGATGGCGAGAGTAGCTCGAGCGAGGAAGAAGAAGGGGAGGTGGATATGGAAGAAGGTGAGATTCAAGTGTCTGATCCCGATGAGATGGTTGCTTGGAATGAAGATGATGACACTGGTGTTAAGGGGCCGATCAGGTCTAAGAATGAGGTTCAGGTAATAATTTATCATTTCATAGGTAGTTGCTAATGCATCTGATTTGCTATTGAAACGATACTTCTAAGTACTTGATGCTTCTGTGCCTTATGGAATGTAATGGAAAAATGTCTAAATTTCTGCTAAATAGTAAAGAAAAGGCACCCCTTTGAATTTGAACTTCTACAAGAGATGATGCTCTAATAGATGCCGGTAAAGCATGAATATTAAAATAGGCAATTATACATTATTTATTTGAAGAGCAACCATGTCAATGAAAGATGAACAGGCTTTTTCGAGTAAAAGATGACTGCCCTTAGTATAGCCAATTCTGGAACCCAAATCTTTGATCATTGTTATAGACTTGAAGCCAGAATTGCTGACTTCTGTATATATCTAAAATTGCAAATCTGATAGCATTTGATTGATAACTTGATATTCATTTTGTATTAGCGTATGCGTAGTCTAAATATGTAACACCGGAACTTACTGGGATGTGGAGTTCATCTATCTCCCTGATTATGGATCCAAAGTCCTGGTTATTGGTCATACCCATAGATAAAGTGGCAAACACTTGAAAGTAAGTTTTGGCTGACGCAAAGCTAACACCGTAATTATCCTGATTGTCGTTCCAAAAAATTCAGATCGGTTCTTCTTCATTTTCCTATAATGACGTCTCTTAATTTTTTTTTTAAAATTGTTGGAATTCAAATTCGGGCTTTGGTTTGCTAAATAGGGGAGAGCTTTAGAAGAATAGCTCTGAAATACCTACAGGTTTTCTGTGGGGTGCCCTACCAATCTAAAGCCTTAAACAGCAAAGGAAAAATGGCATCATAGTATGGATTTGTTGCAGTTCTAAGTGGGTTTTTTTCCTTCTGAAAGTAATCTTTGTTCCTCTATTTGAGCCAATTTTTGCTTTCTAGAAGCTACCCACTTTGACTCTTTCATTCACAAATTCGCCTCCAAACGCCATTACATTTTTTTTTATCATTTTCGTTCTCTATAAAGAAAAATAAGTTTTGGCTGACCTCCAGGGGTTATCATCGAAATAGGTCTTCCTTTCAGCATGATCCACGGTTTGATATGGTTGATGTGAACATGACTACACGAGCATGTTTCTGTATTTGCAAGGAACTAAGGATAATAGAAGAGCTAATCAGGTAATTATTATGTGAAAAGAAAAGTGCTTACAGCACAAAATATCTTTAGTAGAACTAAGGAACTAAGGATAATAGAAGAGCTAATCAGGTAATTATTATGTGAAAAGAAAAGTGCTTACAGCACAAAATATCTTTAGTAGAACTGGGTTGGGAAACAATAAGCGATGCCTCAAACTTGTCGTGAAAGCCTTATACTACAGGAGAAACAATGTCGGTAGGGAAGTGGCAATATTCATTATGGATTAGGTGTAAAAAAAGAATCCAGCTTAAGCTCAAAAATAAATTGTTGTTGTGAGGTTATCTCGTACTTCAACTTGTTCAGTATTTTATATTTTTCTGGTTTAAATTCCACCTCCAATTTTCACGAGTCTGGTTTGATTTTTGGAAGACTGAGAAAATGTAAACTAGTTTAGAGAATGGAAGAACTTAGTTTTGAAGAAGAAAAAAGACGGTCTTGTTTCTGCTTTATGCTTGTCAACTTATCGTTAGAAGGACATCTTGATCAATCCCAGTTTGAGATTAATCGACATTTCAGAAAATGTAACAAACAAATCAAGTTTCTTCTCTTCATGGAACTCTGACTTGCATTCAAGCCAACTTCATTTTAATGATCTGGTTGCTTAGCTAACATTTTATGCTGTTACTTGAACTCTGTTGTATTACTCTATGGTGAGAAGTGATGTTATGGATTTGCGTTTCGTGTTTTATTTCAACATGCACAATATTCAGTCTTCTTGCTATTGCAGGCTCTACCCCCAGTTCCGGCAGTGACTGTAACCTTACAACCACATCACCAGATGCTGCCTGTAGGAGTTGTATCATCGGTAAGACTAAAAAGCTAAAAAGCAAACAACGCAATCTGATCTTTAGTTTTTTGCTTCTGTTTTATTCAACTTTATTATCTATATATGGGTTGACAGATCATTGGAGCCCAAGTTGTAGTAGAAGGGGTGGAGAAGCATACTCCTCTTTACGACGGTTCTATTCTCTGGATAACAGAAAGCAGATCTCCACTAGGTATAGTGGATGAAATTTTTGGGCCTGTCAAGAACCCGTACTACATTGTAAGATACAATTCTGATAACGAAGTCCCAACTGGAATCAACCCGGGCACCTTGATCTCTTTTGTCCCTGAATTTTCCGAACTCGTCCTAAATGACAACAGTCTTTACAAGAAAGGGTATGATGCATCTGGTGAAAATGATGAAGAGGTGTCAGAGGCCGAAGAATTTTCAGATGATGAGAAGGAGGCTGAGTACAAGAGAATGCTGAAAATGAAAAAGAGGGGTGCCACAAATGACCAGAAACCAGGAAACAACAAGGACAAAAGGAAACCCAAAAATAAATCTCAGAACTGGAAACACAATGAATCTGCGGCCGCAGATGTGCAACGTGAAAATGCTAGGCCACCATTCGACCAAAGTCAACATTTTATCTCAACTGCTGCTGGTTCGCTGGATCAAGGCGTTTATCCAAACTCCTCGTTTCATGGACATGGACAGAGTAGTAGGCCTCCGTCCGTCTCTCTATTCCCTCCTATGGAAAAAGCCCCTGGTCAAGCTGCACCGTCGACTGGAGTTTGGACAAATGGAATCCCATATCAGCAGCCACAGAATATGAGCTTTCCTAATGCACTGCCGACTATTGGCATGCCATGGCCACAACAGATTCATCAACAGCAAATGTTTCCATTGCCTTCGCCGAATGCAGTACCTTTTGAGCAGCAAATGAATCCAACTCATCCATCTCCCTTTATCTTCCCAGGCGGGCAACCAAATTTTGGTGCGGGGCCATCATTTCTACCTTGGCCTGCGTTAGGACAAAATGTTTTTAATCAACCACAACTGTCAATGGGTCAAATGACTCCTACGCCATTGATTTTGGGAGGTCAGGTACCAGTGAATGGACCACAAATGGTACAGAACAACAATTCACAACCAAATGCTGCAGGTCCAGGCGCTTATATTAATGGCTCTCCTAACTTCAATCAAGGCACTCATTCTGGTGGTGGTCGGAGAGGGAATCACAGGGGTGGTGGCCGTTTTGGTGGTAGGAGAGGCAGGACACAACGTAACTGAAAGGTGAAAAAATGTACCGTTGATACCATGCACGGAGAAAATTACTTGTAACTTGTATTAAAAATACAGTAGTAGTAGTAGTAGATTTCCGAGTTTACTTCCCCTTTTCCTTTAGGGATCAAGTGTGTACAGGGATATTCACCTTTATTTGTGGTTTCATCAAATGCAATGCATTTTGTCCCAAATTTCTAACTGTTTGCTTTCCTGGAAACCGCATACGATGCACAAAGCATTGGCTAAGCATAATTTGGCAAATATTGAATTACCGTACCGAAACCAAAATTTTTGGTATTTGGTATTCGATATTTTGGTATTCGGTATGGTATTTGATTTAAGTTTTAAAAAAAATATAGTATTAGGTATGATATTTGGTATTTTATAATGAAATACCGAAATACCGATATCGTACCGAAATATATATTATATTACACAAAACACATATTATTAATTATAACATAAATATAAAAAAACTAAAATTTTACTTTCTTTTATTCTCTAAATTCATCAATTAACTCAAAGCAAATAAGAAATATTTCTAATGATCAAATTTATTTCTTTATGTGCAGTTTTCTCTCTTTAGGTTGATATTTGCTGGTTTTAAACAAAACTTTTGTTAATAAACGTTTTTAGTTTTGTACTTTTGAGTACTTTAATTAAGAATATTATAATCTATGACTTTATGCACTTGTTAGTATTCAAACCGAATAAACCGAAACTGAAAGGAGAAAAACCGAACCATACCGAATTTAATTAGGTACGGTATTGGTATAATATTTTAAAAAACCGAATACCGAACTGAAGTATTTAAATACCGTACCGACCGACGAATGCCCCTAGTTCCACTTTGTTCCATCTGGCTCGTTAACTCTCTTTCTCTGACTTAAAAACGATAATCTTTTTAAACTATATAAGAGTGAAAGTACTAGAGTGCTCTACTGTGGATTTCTCAAGAGAGACGTGTAAAGTTGGATAATCATTCTTTTATTATACTATATTGTTACTAGTTTGATAAATTTATTAGCTGAGAAGTCTCATGAAATAAACAAGCTAGACAAATCTGGTTAAGATTCTTCAACTTTTTTAGTAGGAAGAAAGCGCTCAAAAATTACAATCTCAACAGGAGCTAATAGGCTTAACTCCGTTACGAAATATATTTATTCGCATCTGGTGCTTACATAAATAATTCGATGTTATGACAAATTAAAAAATACATATGATTAATTGATAAAAGTACATATGAGAATTGAATTTATTGATTTGGTATGAATAATTAAGTTTGTTTTTCTTTTGCCTAAGACGTGGCAGTGGGTACATGGTCCTTTAGAAACACTTTCTCGTATCTTTTGGCATGCATATGTGCTTCTTATTCACTGAAGTTCTACTTTGCCTGCCGAAAAAGTACTTAAAAAACTTTTAAGCTTTTGCTTTTTCAATCAATGACGACGTTGAGACTTTGCAATAAAGAAGGTGTATTTGATGTTTACATCGACACATAAATTCTACTTCTACATGGCATAATTAAATTAATTGGGGGGCTCTTTACAACGCATTAACAGAAAAGGAAATTTGGGTGGTGGGAGGCATCTTTTTGGAAATACTTTTATGACTTTTAGCAAAGATAAGATGTTTATTTTTTGTTTAATCAGCAGACACAATATTCTATTACTCTATTAGTCTAATGCTCTATGCTATAACTAGTTTTGGAGTTGTCAAAATAAAATAAGCAGAAAGAAACACTTTGTTGATTTGCCTTGTCCCATTTGATATGACGGAAAGAGTTTTCTGGATTTTTTTTTTTTTTAAATAAATGACTTTTCTTAAAAATAAGTTCTTAAATATAAATTTTACACTTTTTCGGCTACCGAATGTAAATAATTTCTGGCGCGGGCTAAAAGTGATAATATCCCTTGTTTTCCAGTATTTAGTTAGATTGTAAAATATATTCATTAATGTCTGATGATAATTTTACCAAATCGACTAGTGTTTTTATGAAAATTGGATATAGAGATTGATAGTTAATGTGTAAAGTGAGGTCATTAGAAAATATATTCTAGCAATCAAACACAAGAAAATAACTTATTTTTAGAGTAAGTAACTTTTGTATCTTACCAAAACTTTCTTACTCTCTAGAATAGCATGAAATGCAGCTGCTTTTTAAATAAAATCATATTCCTATTAATGCCCTCAAATTCCCAAAATTAATTGATACTCCATCTACTAAGCAGAGTAATAATATTTGGCACCAATCAATATATAAAGAGAAAGCCTTTGATTGTAAATGGAGCAGGGAAACTTTGGGTTTATAATTAGATATGTCAGCAAAAACATGCTGTGAACATTTGCAGGGGTTCGAATAATGGGGAAAACATACCCAGGAGAGAAGAGAAGAGAAGAGAAGATATAGAATAATCAGGCTTTTGCATTACTTGTGAAATCACTGCAAGTCTGGCAACTGCAGTCCGAAAAACGGCATACTTGGCACCCAAAACAAACACAGGAGGTGCAACCTTTACATGATGGAGAACGAGAACATCCCTTGTACACCCTACGGCTCGCTCGTTCTTCTTCATCATCACATGAAACTCTGTAACATAGAAGAAGCCAGCATTCAAATAAACATCCTTACATTAAAAACATTGAACAATAAGACATTTTGATATTTTTGGATGATCAGTTGTAGACAATTTTGGACAGGCTCCAAAAGAAAGAAAAGGAAATGATAAAATGAAGTTGTCAATCTACAAACAAATACTTGACAAATTTTGGTAACACAGAAATTGAATGCTTTAGGCAGTTCAACAACTGCAAAACAGCAAAAGTAAATATCACAAGCTATCTACCACCTAATAAGATATGCATAAGCAAACTCTTCTACATCACTTGGCATTCAACCAACTAATAAGATGAGGCATGCATCAATAAACTGTTTAGTATTCACTTGGAACCACAATATTTCAGATCCAACAGAGTGGAAGGGGGACCATCGATGCAAACCAAGAAGGTGGATGGCATTTCCAGTGGAGTCGATCCATTACAAGGACATCAAGAACAGATTCCTTAATGCCGAATATTCTGACTCAATTCTTGGATGGCATTAAAAAATTCCAATTCCCACAAGAAACAGTTATTTCTCTCAAGAATAAGTCGGCTGACTTCCGAAATCTAAAAAAACAAAGAGCCCCCTCAACTAGTCAAGCAGGTTCTGACCATCAGCAGAGATCCCATAAGCGTATGATTTTTTTTTTTAAAAAAAATGGAAACCTTCGAGAGATGCTACTTCTGGGAAAGAAATTGATAGCTATTTAAAGCAGTAATATCTGTGATTCCAATAGGAAAGACGTTTTGATGGTTGTATGCTATCATACACCTAAAGGTCTTCTCTTCAAATATGTATACTTTTATATGCAAATACAAAAATTTATATTGGACTGAGTAATCCCAAACTTCCAAAACAAAACCAGAAGAGCTGCACTCCAATAATATTTGCTTGAATAAAATGAGCTCTCATGCCAATTTTAGACTAAGAAAACACTACTGGAGGCACTCAATTACAACAATAAAACTTAAAGCAGCTACTTTGTTTTACACCTAATTAAAAGGAATGAAAGCATTAACAGAAGAATGAAGTTAATTCTCTTAATGTTCCTCATGTAATCCTAGAAACAGTCAGATCGCTAAAGTATGTGCTAATGATGGTTTGCAAGGATAAAGATCAAACATTTCTTTAAATACTTCTCAACATGCAAAAAGCCAATGTCTAGGTCCAATACGAGATGATTGCTTAAAAATAAGACTTCCGGGTAAGTGTGCCTGCCCTTTGCTTCTGTTTGACATAAAAAGTCATCAAGTGCACATTTGCCCTGTGATCTTTCATGACTTTCCTCCTTTTGGCAACATTCTTTTCTTTTCTTTTTTCTTTTTCCTTTTTGGGAGGGGGAGGGGGTAGAACTAGCGTGGATATGATACAGTAATAACTAATAAGGGCATACTGCCTGGTATTTCATGAAGCTGGACAAAAAGGAATCATCAAGTAATTGAAATAGGAACAAAAATCATATACAGATCTCGAAAAACAAGGCAAGAACCCGCATGAATTAGTTAAAGACTTCTAAGACAATCTAACAAGCTGCAATTATTGTCCCATTCCATGACTTCTGCAACCATTCACAGTGCCCCACTTTGGACGAGATAAATTTGTAACTTTGAGCTAAAGATTTTTTCTTTTAAGGAGAAATCAGCCCGCAGCATGAATGTATAAGAGAGTGGTGAGTCTAGAAAAGGAGGAATAAAAGAATCCAGTGACCTATTAAATAAACAAACTTGAATTAGATGAACATACTTGACATAAGGAATATCAGAGCACTTCCAATGCACATTCGCCAAAGCATCATGATAAATTTGGCATTCTTCCTTTGAACGGAGACGGAACCTGCGCTCTTTCTTACACTCAGTGCATCTTAAAAACTCATCGCGATGCACTTTTCCATTTTGAGATCTATGTGACCCATTAGCATGCTTTGAAGACTTGTTATAATATTTGAGCAGTGGAGTCTTTACCACAGGCACTTTCTCACCATTGAGAATGATCCATATATTATTCTTCCATTTCCTTGCAGTTTCTCTTCCAGAATGCTTCTCAAATGCAGCCGGAGTCAGCTTGTCTGATCACAAAACATCAACTCTTAATAGAAGCACAGTGCACAACAAGACTATCAAATAATGCAGAAGAACAGAATAAATAGAGAGTATTCTTTTTCAACACTAAGAATGAGAGGACATATTAATACAATTCTACATAACACATTCAGTTCTCCATTCTTAGATGGACAAGGGAAATCAGAAAACAAAACTAGCAATTGGAGATGAGAGAGCAAATGATGTAGGAGGCAAACTCAAAATTTATGCATACATGAAAAAACAAATTAGTAAATGGGTAAAGAAAATGAACGTGTTATAGCTGAGGAGCTGATTATCTAGATTCCAGATAGAGAAAGAGACTCTTGTTAAGTACAACAAGTACCAGTGTAGGACTTAAAATGTACTTTATCAGATCATTTTTGTATTGTGGAATTTTATTTATCAAGTACATAATTGATTCTTTGTGCCTTATGATTGTAATAAAGAAAAGAGGAAATTACCAAGAAGATGAGTACATAGTAGTGAAAAAAGGAGATACATATCCTTTGACAACTAATGCTGTCGAGAATGTGCTGAGTGATATAAGATTTCTTTATAGTATAAGATAATGTACGAAAATCATCACGCTATGCACATACTACAGCCATGTATTCAACCAAAACATTGCACTATTCCCTGCACAAGCTCCCATGAACATACATTATACATTAAGATTTGATTGTTTTAGAAAGTTGCCACGACAAAGTTTTCAACATGGTGGAACCAGTGAGTTGTTCAACCAGAAAGAACACGCTTTGAAGAGTGTTGGTTTAGCAGAACTTCACCTCTATAAGTAAAACTCTGCATCAAAGGTTAGACCTTTAGCAACTAAACCATCAATAGAACATTATCACATAGTATAAAGCACGCAATGTAGGCTAGTATCTCTAGCTTTGTTAACATGCTTATCAGTCATACCTTAGTAGTACTATATAAGAAAGAAGTTATTCTCTCTGAGGCAAATTAACATACAGATAAAATCTTATACAGAAAGCACAATGGCTCAAAACCTTAAACGCAGAAACAGCATCTTATCGTAAAGCGCAACACAGAGTCCGCGCGCGCGCACACACACAGAGAGAGGCGCATAACATGCAATTAACGCAAACCTTCTTGGCAGCCAGGGGTGCATTCACAGGAGATTGCAAGTTCACCAGAAGAGAAAACCCTAAGCCTAGCAACAGCATCACCATAGCGGTGGCTGGTGCACCCACACATCACCTCCACGTAATCATCCCCTCTCTTTACTCCGCTTATCTCTCGCAACTCTTCTTCCGTGAACAACGTGATGCCGTTACTCTCTCCGCCATTCTCCATTGATCGATGCGCCTAGTTTTGTTCTCTGTTATCGCAAACCATAAACCAAAAAAAACAAAAAACAAAAAACAAAAAAGAGGTTTTTAGAAACGCACCCAGAAAGCGTTTCGCATAAAAATCAAAACTTTTACCTATAAGAAACCAAAAGAGAATCGAATACAACAAATGGGTATATCACAACCCACTTGCCATATATATATATATATATATGCGTATGCTTCTCTTTGTGTGTGTGTGTGTGTGTCGATGCAAGATAGATATAAAGATTTTTAAGACTGCAAATGCATTTGCAGAGAGAGAGAGAGAGAAGAAGGACCCAGAAGGAGGAGAGGGGTTATCAGATGAGAGAAATGGCCTGAGCGAGCACAGCACGCATCTCCAAGGAGTCAGTCCAAGAGATCTGGTTGGAAAAGCGTTGAAAAGGAGGAACTTTAGGGCTTTTTATAGAGAGAATACTGGTTTACGAGGAGGGGGTGTAGGGGGGTTGGGAGGGGGTTAGGGAGTTAAGGGGGTGGGTGGTCACTGGTCACTTTGATCAGAGAGAGAGAGGAATCCTCTAATAAGATGAGGCTTTTGTGGGGGTTATGGTTTTTGTTTGGTTTAGAGAAAAAGTTTGAAATAACTGAGTTGGCCAAACTGTGCAGACAAATGTCGTGATTGAATTTGAGAGTAGAGACTTATCATATTACTAATAATTTCATAAGATGAACTTATAAAATACATCAGTATAGAGTTTCTGCATATTTTATACATATATAGGATAGCGAGTTATCATATTTATTTTGAAAGTGAGAGATGGTGTTTTTGGGGGATTGGGGGAAGAAGATTGAAAAACTAAAATCCTTCACATGGGAAGAGGACGAGGTTTTTGAGAAGTGTACTTGCCAATATTTTAACCTCTGCTTAGCAGTTTAGGCACTGTTCTCACGGAGGCTTTTAACTTTTACTGATTTACTCATCAATTTACCTTTTTATATTTATTCAAAATAATTATCTATTTATATAATTAAGAAAAAATTAATTTATTTTTTTCAACTATTTTTATCTATAATTTAATATTTTCTTAATAGATGACAAATTAATCTGATCGAGGGAGTAACAGTGAAGCCAAGACCTTTGCTCTGCCATCCCTTCTATTAAATGTAGGACGAGGACCCCACTTTAGCCCAATGACGGATTTAAGACAAGTTATGTGTATTTAATTATGTATAAAGATAGATTTAAGGGGAGTTTTGTGTATTTAATCTTTATACACGATGAATTTAAGGCGAGTTCCATGAATCATACTCATTCTTTGATTCGTCTTTGTTCCAAATCTTTTTCCCGAAGCGTGATTGGTATGAAAAACCACAGGGACAACACTTAAGGAAAAAAACATAAGAATATGATGATGGTGGAGAAATGGGGGAATAGCATGGATTTCAGATGGGTGGTGGTGCCTGCCTCAATAGTACAACAGTAACATACTCGATAAGAATAATATATACGTAAATTTTACCTCTACTCGATAAGAAAAAGTTATTTCTGATAAATTTTCGGCGAAGGGAAGTATCTCTCCATAAGCAGTGATGAAGATTATTTGTGTCTTCATTTTGTATCTAATCAAAGCTTTAATTATTGTTGGTGCATGCTGAGCCTCGTAATAGTATAGCTACTCGTAGGTCTGTTTTGGAACCATCATTGGCGACGAAAATTCAAGAGTTTGTATTCCTTATACACCAAACTCCTATTTGGATTTTGTTTTGTTTTTTTAAGGGAAAAAGATTCTTTCAGGACTCTTTAAATTGATGGCTTTAATTATTTGACGATAACTCATAAACACCATTTTTTTGCAAATTCATAATCCACCAAACTAACTTATATATAGAGGCACAATGTAAAACTCTTAGCTTGACTCAAACGCAAAGTATATCTACGTCTAGTCCTAATCCAAATGTACTAAAATACATAGTTTACTTTACGTAATGAAGTTCCATAAAGAGAATTTTAAATGATAGCAAAATGTTAACCACAAATAAGGGATAGAGTCTGCCATTTTTTTTATCCTTCCATATGTGATGAGAGGATAAAAAATGAGACATGGGAAAAGTTCATAATTGCATAGCAAAAGGTCCTCAAATGCCCATGTGACTCTGTTTTCTCTTTTCCAACGGAAATAAGCTGAATATTATTTCCATAGGCAATGTGGTTAGCTATTTGCCAGCCATTACTGTATAAGAGTAGTATATATATCGACAGCTGCTAAATGCTAATAATAAAAAGTAGGCAAGTAGGTGGAGTGTATATATCAGCATTTCACCTTAAAGTGCTCTTGCGTATTGATGCCCTTTTTTAGGATGATGCTAAAGCTCTCTCATTTTTGGAGAATCCCTTTCACATTCTTGTTTTTATTTGCTCTTCACTTCTTCTCCTTCTCTTTCTCTAATTAAAGAAATTATATTTTCCTCCTTTCTTTAGGAGCACCCACAGAGAACATCCCCTTTTCTACGCAATGGAAAATCTATAATTTGGTAAAATTCATAACTCACTCTTCAATTCATGATCACAACGTTTAAATTCTGAGTCCATCATTAGTTATACGCTATACAATCATACTTCTCTATAACAATCATCCTCTATAACAACATTTTACTATAATGGTCAAGTTTCCTTTGAAATCGATTTTTCATATTATGCAACATAACATCATTTCTCTGTAGCTGCCATAATTTTCGGACAAATGATATCGTTATAAAAAGGTTTGATTGTACCATGAAGGTGAAATATAGTAATTAACCAAGATTTGACTATTCTTTATGACATACACAATAATTAATTTCCTCACTACCTACTGTTGTTCATAAGGGCATCCTTGTGTTACAGACTACCAATAATAACACCCTATTCCATCAGTCCACTTGAAGATAAGAGTAGTATTTTAAATCTACAAAAGCAACTTTAATACTATAAGAGAATCAAGTTGTGATGTTGGGAGGTTGTCTATACCCTATAGTAGTACAAGTTATTATATATGGGGCTTAAAAGACAAAAAGGCGCGTGCAGGGGGCCGCCATTTTCTCCCCCTACATATTCTTTTGCTGCTCCCACTCGATATACATGAAAGCTGCATTAAGCTGAAGCAGAGACTCTCATACATCAACTTCAACCACATTATGAACTGTAACATTTTTAGTGCTATTAAGGGCACACTAAAAGAAGTCTGCTGCATTATTAATGCAGAAAAGAAAGAAAAAAAAAAAGCAGTCCGGTGCGCTAAGTTTCAGTTAAGTGTGGGATCCGGGGAAGGGCTGGACCACATGAGTCTATTGTACGCGGTCTTATCTTCCATTTATGCAAGTGGCTATTTTCACAGCTCGAATTCGTGACTTCCTGATCACATGATGGTGACTTGACCAGTTATACGCCAAGACTTCCCCTCATTATCAATGCAGACGGAGATATCTAAAATCCAAAATCCAAGCTTTACACACACTATTTATGAGTCATTACCCACTGTATCGTACAGTAAATTGTTTACACAAACGTAACTCTATCCAAAGATATTCTTCGTTCTGATTCTCTGGCTGTCTGTAACCCAGTTTCAAGCTAACTCTACTTGCTTTGCTGCAGCTTGGAGTACTTGATCTTGCTGCTGTGCTATGTTTTCAAGATTCTATATTGCTAAAGATTAAACTTCAGTGTGTAAGCTCATCAACCTCCGATTCCCTTTTACTAGGTGATTTCTTCTCATCTATCCAAATCTTGATGGATAGAGTTACATGTTTCTGGGGAGGTGGCAGGTATCCCGTGAAATTAGTCGAGGTGCGCGCAAGTTGGCCCGGACACCACGGATATTAAAAAAAAAAAAAAAAAAACCTCCGATTCCCTTTTAGCCAAGCTTTAATATTTCCGTACTTTAGGAGTTCAGACTATCTTTTCTATACCAGTAATAGTGTTCGGACAATTTTTAGGCATGGGACTGAATATGTTATTTAAATTAATTTTTGAACCCCTTATGCAACTAAGCTGAAAACCTCAATTATGTCAAGGGAATTCAGTAGTTTAAATCGTTTATCTTCTTTTTTTACACTTCAATGCTTCTATGAAGTAATTGAACACTGGTCAAGTACAACAGTTTTCTTCAACAAGCTAAGAAACTCAAATCCAGCTAGATGGATAAAAAAGAAGATGAGAAAGATCATAGGTTTAATAACTACGCTTTAACTAATGTAAATGAAATGACTTCAAAGCTTAAAATACGCTTAAGCTTGTAATTGCCTAATAATAAAAGCCACCTAACTAACATTTTCTGCAACTTAACTATGATATTTAATTTCCAGAAAGTCAAAAACCTAATCCAAGGGTTGACCTGGCGACATTGACTCCTTGCACATGTAGAATCATTAATTAGCCACGAATAATATCTTTGACAACGTAATGGATTTAAAATATTTGAATCCATAGTTAAATAATATATAGTTTTAATCATCACACAAATCTTATAACTACCTCAATTAATTTGGGATTAAAGCTAATTTAAAACTAATTGACTTGTATGTGGTATGACTTTTCGTTTCAATCTCAACTTTGATGAAGTTTTTTGGATATTTGAAATGGAAGTATACATTGAATAACTAGCCAAAAAGTCCAGCTTTGATATAGTTGGCCTACCATTTTGGATTCGTGCATGCAATGACCTAGTCTGCTAATAAATATGTAACTATTTTACTTCAGTACACACATATATATAATGTGGCCAGTAAAAATTTACACCCACCTGATATTTACATCAAGTCAATGATAGTAAGAAGTGTGAAATTTTATATACATTTTTTATTTAGCTATGGTTAACTAGTAATTTGTATTTTCACTTTAATTTTTATTCCTAAAGTTAAATTGTTTGATTTGGTATAAACACTAATTTTTACTAATGTGGGACCTAACTTATAGTAGCATGCATAATATAACCTTTTCCTTTAATTAGAATCCGATGGAAAGCTTTGTTCCGTTGATGTAATTAATTGTTGATCCAAAGATTTATTTAGTGATGTCGTTGATGCCAGCTTGTAGTGTTTAATGAACAACTCTAATTTTATAGTCCAATGATGGCGAAAAGTCTCAAATCCTGTTTGCTGAATAATTTATGTGAATTGATTTAATATTAAGCTGTTTGTTTTAAATTTTAATGTGTCTATATAATATTAGTGGCATATTAAATACTATAAATTTAGAATATATAGTAGTTGTTAATTTAGAAAAAAATGGAATCAGCTGCATAACGTACGTATTCTTTATGTGCTTATATATTGGTACATATATAGGATTAGTAAATGGATAATGATTACTTGTTATCATCCTAGTTCTTTTTTCTTTCCAACTCGATCGGCAGCTCTTCCTATATTAATTTATGTAACTCGCCCGTGTGGTTGGGTGTACAACGAGAATTAATCTCTGTCTACAATTCAATATAGCTAATACTACTTTGTTTGGTTGCCAATAATTTATTTTATACGAGATATAAGGTGGGATAAGAATGAGAATTAGCAATACCTGAACTAAAATTATTAAATGATAAAATAACCCTTCATGTAGTAACAAATACTTATTTTGTTAAGAACATATATTAAAAATATTAGATATACATAATAACTCTAGCAAATATTTATTTCCTGTAAGGCTATTTTTCCAAAAAAATAAATTAGTAGTTCTTAGGTTGCATGAAATAATTTTAAAATTTTGAAAATGCTACTGTTTACCCTTAAAAATGGATAAGAATTGAATTTATACGCGGCTTTTAGGATATGTGGACTAATTCAATACAAGTGATTTAACAGCGTTAGATGAGCAAACTAAAGATAGAATAAATGGTCAAACCAGTAGTATACCGAGTTCAGGCTCGGTTATGATCCAAGCACTTAGCCTGCCTTCGACTCGGAACCAAACACTTATGTAAAACTATGAGTAAAATCAATAACTTAGAATGATCTTTAGAAGCAGAAAAAACAAATGTATATTGTCTTGATATGCGTATTACAATGTGTTTAATGAATAATCAGCTTCTATTTATATAGTAAGGGAGTTTTACCCTAAGTACAATTCTAAAAAAGGTAAAAATCTTCATTTTTGCTAATCACTGATCTACTGTTGATACAGGCCGAGATTCACGCCGTGATATCCGGTTGGACACGGATATCACGGCCCTTTGTTAATCGTGTGTGATCGTTCGCTAATGCTCTCTGAGGTCTTGGAACTCGAACCAGACCCGGGGGGCGCGGTCTCGATGGCTCCAAGGGTAGGTGTTTTGCTCGGGCCTTGATGCGAGAAGCTACTGGCTTCGATTCCAATTCCCTGCAGTCATGTCCTTGCTTCATTTGCCTCACCAAGAAATCGGGGTACTCAATAGCCTCGGTTTTACCCGTATACAGATAGTCCCCTCGTTTCTCAGAGAGTAGGTTTGCTGAAACGATGGGAAACGATAGAAGTTCTCCGGTTCCTTCCTCCGTACATGGGAAACGATAGATGTTCTCTGGTTCCTTCCTCCGTACGTTACGACGAAGGAGCCGAAACGTCCCATCATTCGCGTCATTCTGACTTCGGATACGTGTCAATCATCGGCTGGTTGCCTTCGAATGTGAAGCGTCGCCTGCTTCCCTATAAAAGCTTCCATCCTTTGTTCTTTTTCTACATTTCAACCAAGCTTTTACCTTCGAGCTTCCCAGCTATCATCAAACTTCTTTCAAACCTTCATACCTTTATCTTTTGATCTTTAAATCTTCAGAATTGTTCTTAAATTCTTGCCCAAATCTTCTTAAATTCTTCATATCCCGTTGTTCAGCCTTCTAACTTGTTCTTCCAAACTTCCACACTTCTTCTTTAAATCTTCAAATTTTACTAGTTAATAATGGTTAAAACTTCCAAATCAGCTCCCCAACAGGATGTCTCTTCATTTTCCCAACCGGCCGCTAGTACTGAGGCGGTCGATCCCGAAATAGTTGTCCTTGAGGTGGCTGCTCCCGACATGGCTGCCACCGAGTCGGCAGCCGCCGAACCGGCTTCCGAGCCCCCTTTGAAAGTGTTTATTCCTGGGGGTTATTCTATTACGGATGACTTCAAGGTTGAGAAACCCTCATCCAAGCAAGACTGGGGTGAAGGAGAATCAAGGTACATATGTTCCGTGACCGATGACGTCCTTTCTGTGGTTCGAAAGGACAGTAATTAGGAAGGTAAGGACGTCATAGTCCCCAGCCCGAGGACGTTATTACTAACCACGTGGAGGGGTACTTAAGTGTTTACACTTACTCCTTCATGTTGGACCCGGTGGACCCAGTTATTTTAGATTTTTTTAAGAGATACGAGATGTGCCTGGGGAAAATCTACCAGTATCTATGGAGGAACGTGATCCTCCTTCATTACTTCGTGAACAAGATCTAGTCATGTCAGTTCATCATCGATCATCTACTCCATTTATACAGTCCCCGAATCTTCCGAGGGGTACTGATTAAGCTTACTTTCTGGGCCAGCAATGCCCCGTTTTCGAGCATTGATGAAGACCGAGACCGTGGCTGGCAGGGATGCTTTGTTCGGGTTAAGACCGAAGCTTGATTCCTCCCGAGTTCATCCAAATCTCCTGAGAAGTGGAATGCATTTCGTAAGTGCATCATCTCCTTAAGCGTCAATTTTTCTTTATTTTCTTTCCTTTTATTCACTTTTGTGATTGTGCAGCTGTTGCGCAGGTTCCAAATATGGTCCCCCGGCTTAAGGAGTAGATAGAAGGCATATGCAAACAGATATCATACTTCGAGCGCGCATGGCGTAAGTTGTCAAATGGCCTATAGGAGGCCCATTCTCATGGTAAGGTTCCCCTTCAAATGGTTATTATTTTGTCCTTAGCTCACAACATACTCACTTTTCTTCTTTCTTTCTCTTTTTTTTTATATATAGGTTTGCCTAAGACCACCGAACTTAGGCCTTTGGAAGAGGACGAGGACGTGTCCGTTGATCCCTCCGTTACAGGACAGCCCGAGGCTGCCACGGGAGATAAGAAGAAAAGGAAAAGAAAACCTTCAGGCTCCCGGGCCCCGAGGTGAAACCAAAGAAGAGGGTGGCTCGCAAGCCTAGAAAGAGCACCAGCTCCCGGGTGCCAGACTCCGATTTGCTTCTCCGGCTCAGAGATGAGGCAGAAGAAGATGATATTTCATCGCTCATGGATCGACCCCTCCCGGGGAGTAGGAGGCAACCAGGGGGGAGACTCGTGAGGCCGACCTCCCTCTGACTCGAGAGGTCGATATGAAGACTGGGGGTGGGAACCCCCGGGAAGCCGATATGGTGTGGAATCGTCCACTTTGGAAGACTTTTCCGGACTGGGTGACCTGGAAGTCCCGAGGAAGGATACATCGTCGGAAGCTGGTAGGCCGAGTTCGAGCCCAAAACTAGTTAATCAGTTCCCTGATCCGAGCGTGGACCCCTTTGCAAGAGATCGATTATCTTCACTATTTCGTAGGATGCCCGAGTTTTATCTGCTCCCGTGGGAGCAGCCAGTTACCTCTGATGCCAGGTGTCCGAGGAGGACCAGGCAAAAATGAACGATGTAGACGTGCCGTGTCTTTTTAACGAGGCACAACAGGCGCTGAACCGGGTAAGGCGTCATTACATCCTTTTGAATTTCACTTAGGTTTGGACATTTCTCACGACTTTCTTTGTTTTGCAGGTCTCAGTAATTCATCATGAAAGCTTCCTCCGATATCGCGTCGAGGTCAACCAGCTCGAGCTTGAGCTCAAGGAGCTGGCTAAGAAAATGGATACGTACAAGCTCATCAACGAGCAACAAGACGGGGTAATTAAGGACCTTCAGGCCAAGCTGGATAGGGCATAGAAAGAAGCATCGGTCCTGAGGCGGGAGTATGCCGACTTGGTTGAAAAGGTAAAGGTCTTTGAAGTTAGAAACAAGGAACTAGTTGTAGTGGCTAACGACAAAACCTCGCAGGTCCAGCAGAATATCGACCAACTCCTAAAGGAGATGTACAAAATCCAAGTTATGGCCGATGGGTGGAAGAGCAAGATGGATCTGCTGGCCTCAGAGAAGGAAATCGCGCAGGCAAAGCTGTCTTCGGTGGAGGTTCAGCTTCGGGTGGCGAAGGAGAAAGCTGATAAACGGGTGCAACTAAATGAAGATCTCCGAGCACAGCTGAGCTCGGCCATCGCAGAATGGGATGCCCTTGGTAAAGAGCTCGAAGCAACGAGGTCCAAGTTGGAGACAACTTCTACTGATGCCGGCGAGATGGTGACCCAATACAAGGCTGATGGCGAAGCAGCCGAGGCCCGCCTGAAGACCAATGCCGAATATGTGAGGCGGGTGTCACAAAGGGAGACCCTAGAAGAGATCCATGCCCGAGGCTTCAACCTGGTAGCCGATATTGATGAGGCTAAAAGCCTTGAGGCCGAGGCAAAGAAACTATCCGATCTCGAAGATGTGGAGGGCTCCAAGGGTTCTGAAGGATCCGAAGGCCCCGATGGTTCTGATGATGAAACGGGCTTCGGTGAAGATCAAGCATGAATGCCTTAGAATTTTTTAGTTTTTGTGTACATGTTCATTTTAAGGCCGTTTTTGTTGGGCCTTTGTAAAGATATTTCGGAATATATAAAATTTTCTCTTTTGGAAATTTCAACTTTTTTAGCATCTTTTCACAATTTCTATTCTTGCAAATATTTCTAATGCCTTAGCATAGAATCAAATATAGTAATAAGCCGTTTGTTTTTTGGAGTTCCAAACTGAACCTGACCACGATGCAATTTTTTATTTGCTCGAAGCTTTGAAAACTCAAAGTGAGCGGAAGTTTTCTAAAATGCTTAAGTGTTCTTAGACGATGTTTTTGTAGAGGGTAACCTTTTGGAAGATTTTGAAATTTTTATTGAAGACCTTACATTTTGATTACGGACTTCGGACGTCTCCGAGCCATTATTTTTAGGGCGGCTGTAGCCTTTTGGGTTTAGGCACTACCTAATAGGTTTTGTGCCTCCAGGTTTTGATAACCCGCGTTGCCCGAAATTATTTCGGATGACAGTCCCCAAGTGGGGGTAGACCTTGGGCTCTGATAGGGGTAGCCTTTGGGATTGATAGTCCCCGAGTAGGAATAGCCCTTAGGCTCGATGCTTTAAAAGGCAAAAATACGTAATAGCAAGGTGGAAACTTTCATTCATTTCTGTATATAAAGTACATGATTGAAAGCATGTAAAAGCTTGTATTATGGCTAAGGTGGCCTACGTGGGCATTGTTTACTTGACCGTTTGGCCCTTATAATAAATCCTAACCACCGATCCTAGGTTGTTCGAGCACAAAGTTTTCTTCTTTCCTTGCTAAGAAGCTTAACCCGAAGGTCATAGCTCCCAGTATTCGAGGTCAATCTTGAGAGGGCTCGAATACTGTTTTTGCGACCATTGACTCCGATTTAAAACTGGTCTTTGATTCTAAGTTAGCACGATTTACTGTTGCCTCGTTAAAAACCTTACCGAAAAATTCATTTGGGACAAAACCAATTCAAGGGAAAAAGAGTGCAACTTGTGCTTTCACACCTAATAGTCATATTCTCTTTTGGCTGTTGTCTGCAAGTGTTAGTCCGATTCATAATATTATAAAAAGGTAAGTGAGATCGTACCTTAGCAATAGTATCATTTTAAGTGCATCACGTTCCAGTTGTTCGGTAGGTGTGCACTGTTTCCTGCTTTGAGTTTATACGAGCCTTTATCAGTAATCCCAACGACTCGATATGGTCCTTCCCAATTCGGCCCCAGCTTCCCCTCGTTCGGGTTTCGGGTGTGCAATATGACTTTTCTTAACACCAAGTCTCCGATATTGAAGTGTCAAAGGTTGGCTCTTCGGTTGTAATACCTTTCTATCCGCTGTTTTTGGGCGGTTAACTGGACTAAGGCGGCCTCGCACCTTTCATCCAATAGTTCCAAGCTAGAGCTCATGGCCTTAACGTTTGATTCTTCGGTCGCATATCGAAATATGAGGCTCGGTTCTCCCACTTCGACCGATATTAGTACTTTGGCATCGTAAATGGAGTGGCCCCGGTACTAGACTTCGAGGTCGTATGATATGCCCACAAAACTTTGAGCAGAATTTCCTTCCATTTTTCTTTGGCATCAGTCAACCTCTTCTTTAGGTTTGGAAGTATGGTCTTGTTTATTGATTCCGCCTATCCGTTCTCGCTGGGGTGATAGGGTGTTGACAAGATCTTTTTGATCTTGTGATCATCGAAAAATTTGTTTACCTTGCTGCCGATGAACTGCTTCACGTTATCACACACTATCTATGTCGATATCCCGAACCGGCATATTATGTGGTCCCAAATGAAGTCAACGACTTTTTTTCCCTGGACCATCTCGAACGCTTGATCTTCGACCCACTTAGAAAAATAATCGGTTATAAATAGTATGAGTAGAGACTTACCAGGTGCCCATAGTAGGGGGCCGACAATGTCCATTCCCCACTTCATGAACGGCCAAGGTGATAAGACCGAATGTAGTAGCTCTCCGAGCTGATGGATCATCAGTGCGTGTCTCTGACAGTCGTCGCATCTTCATACAAAGTCCTTTGCATCTTTATCCATGTCGATCCATTAGTAGCCGACCCTGATTATCTTATGAACCAAATATTTTCCCCCGAATAGTTTCCATAGGTGCCTTCGTGAACTTCTCTGAAAACATATCCGATATCTCTCGGTCCCAAGCATATGGCGAGCAGGTCGTCGAATGTTCTTCTGAACAGAGTCCCTTCGGACAGGCTGAACATGGCTGCCTTCGTGCGTAGAGCTCTCGATTATTTAGGATCCGAGGGCAACTTCCCAGTCTTTAAATAGTCTATGTACTTGTTTCTCCAATCTCAAGTTAAACTTGTTGAGTTTATTTCGGCATGGCCTTCCTCAACTACCGATTTCATGAGCTATACGACCGTCCCTACGCTGAATTCATCATCATCAACCGATAACCCCAAGTTAGCCAGAGCATCGGCCTTGCTATTTTGATCTAGGGGTACGTGTTATAGGGTCCTGATAAAAGGGGATTATGACTACTTATTAGCGCCTTTTAACTTTTATTTTCAGTCTAAAGGTATTGAATTGTGCTCCTAGAACTAATAAAATTGTACAAAATTGCAGGAATATTGGAAGTTGGGCCCCCGAGATGAAATCCGACTCAAAAAGGAGTAGTCTAAGCACAAAGCAATAAAAGGGCACAAAAGAATAAAATGTGCGTTCCGCAGAAGGAATTCAGAGGCCGCAGAATTCCATCTACGACTACAACCAAAGAGGGAAAAATCTGCAGACAATTGTGCTAATTGTAAACTGCACATGAATTGTGCGACCGCAAAATATGGGCTAAAGGGAAAGATCAGAGAGATTGCAAAAAGACCAAGTCCAGTGCTTCAGTGAATTGCGGACCGCTTAAGATTTGTGCGGCCACAGAGATTGTCTTGCGGTCGTAATCCTACTATTGCAGACCGCAGAAGAGTGCCTTGCAGCCGCACTTCTAAATCTGTGAACTGCAAAAATATTGCCTTACGGTCGTAGTTCAAAATTGTGCGGCCGCAGAATCCAAGCTCCTGCCAAATGAAGAAGTTTGCGGACCGCACATGGAATTGTGCGGCCGTAGAACCTCCCGAGAGGTATTTTTGTCCGAAATTTTTAGCCTTGTATAAATAGACGAGTTCACAAAATTAGGTTAAGTTTGAACCTCTGTAATCACTGTAGCCGTTGTTCTTTTAAGTTTACTTTGCTTTGGTGTATTTTACAATAGATTTAGCCTTTTTAATCTTTCATTATGAGTTTAATTAGTCTTTCTTCTTCATTTTCTTTAAACCAAAGTATGAGTAGCTAGATGTTTACTAGGACTGTGACCCAACCCTAGTATGTAAACCTTATGGGTAATTAATTTAGTGATTGTTTATGATTGAGTGTTTGTTATTTAGCTTAGTTCATGTTTTAGTTTGAGGAATTAATTGTTGTAAACATTAGTTCATGCCTATTTGACTTAGTATCTTCTTGAGAAAGAGAGACCTAGTCTAGGATAACTTGGCTAACAAGAAATTGGGTCAATTGAGAGATTAATTTACCCAATTAAAGGGTTCAACCTAGAGATAGTAATAACCCGACTTGAGCTTTTATCAACTGTTTTGTGTGATACCCATTTGATCTTGAGAAAGCCAAATTGGGCAAAACCACTCTCTGACCGAGAGTTATTGAGTGGGTAATTTAGAGTTGATAGCTATGATACACCCCAGTCTACAGAACAAGCATTAAATCTTTTTCTCATTAGGCAAATACCTAGGTAATGGTCACAAACCTAGGCTTTTTATCCATTTGGAAAAATTCCAAAAATAATTATCTCTAGTTTTCTTTCTTTATTTTGCAATCAATAGAATAAAATTAGAAATAGAAAACCAATCTTGTTGTGGAAGTGCAATTTAGATAAATCACGCGCATTGGAATATATACCCCTAACTCCCATCTTATCTCCCTGTAGATTCGACCCCGATTCTTAGTTTGGTTTCTATAATTACAATCAACCATTTCATACCTCTTTTGAGGTATGCATTTGGACGCGATTAATTTTTGGCGTCATTGCCGGAGGAGTTAAAATGGTGTTAGCTATATATTTGGGTGTGTTTTTGAAGTATCTTCTTTTCCTTCCGTGTTACTAACTTGTTTGAGAATTTGTAGATACAATCATGGCAAACAATGAGCTCGAAAATATTGCTTTGGGAGATGTGGATGTTGAGGATGACCAAATGGATGAGGTTCCTTTTGAACCTCAATCCAATAGAAGAGGCTGAGTGCCTCATGACAATGTGACCATTCCACCCCCATCTCCACCACGAGCTGCTCCACACCGGGTGTTACCCAATGAAAGATATGCAAGTGCAATAGTCCCTCTCTGTATTAGGGTGGGCAACTTTCAACTTACCAACATGATGCTCACTTTGCTAGAGCAATGAGGTTTCTTCACCGCTGCTCCGAGTCAAAATGCATACAGACATTTGAGGGGATTTGTGGACACTTGTTGGGGGAGAAAAAAATGTCTCTGAGGATGTATTGAGGCTAAGACTTTTTCCCTTCTCTCTACGGAGAAAAGCTTTAGATTGGTTGGAACGTTTGCCTAACCATTCCATTCACACTTGAGATGTGTTGGCGAAAAAATTAATTTCTAAGTTATTCTCTCCGGGGCACATGGCTACACTTCAGGATGAGATTTTGGCATTTAAGCAAGAGCCAAATGAACCACTACATGAGATATGGGAACGCTATCGAACAATGGTTAAGGAATGTCCCAACAACGATATGACGGAGAACATGATTCAACAAACATTCTATCGTGGGATCAACACAGCCAACCAATGTGTAGTGAATCAACTTGCCGGTGGAAACTTCATGACTATGCCTTATGCAGAGGCGTGTGAGATTTTAGATGAAATGGTGAAAACATCATCGGCATGGCAATCCCGGGCTAATGTTCCACAATGTGATCCTAACGTGATCCACCTTGCCAAAGAGTTGCATGATCATGGGCAAGCCATAGTCGAATTGACTACCACCATAAATCAACTAGCAAAGGCTCAACTGTTACATCTCGCATTTTCGTTCGTTAAAGTTTAGTCTTCAGTTAATCGACGTAGACGTAGGGATGAGGTTATCTCGAGGTTAACGTATTTATGCTATTTATAACAAGCGATAAGTAAGTGCCATGTTGGATAAAGGGCACACCAATTAAAGAAAATGAGTTTCGTTGAAGGTTGCTGATTTAGGATAAAATACAGTCCGAGCTATAATACCCGATATTTATGGACTAGTACCATACAAAGTACCATATGACCGTGGTAGTATGATATATAAAGTATATTAAAAAAAAGTAGTATTTAAGTAATTTAAGATGTTTCTTAATTATGTGAGTGATTGATTAATTATCGGGTAACAGGATATTACCTAATTAACTAATAAGTTTGGATAAAGACTAAATTCTCCCCCCCCCCATGTGGCAGCAAGCCACACCTTAAGCAAATGACTCTTAGTCATTTTGATTAGGTGGCAACCTAAAATGCTAATTATAAGACACATCAATTCCAACATTTTTTAATAATAATCAGATGTGAAGCTTTGGCAAAGTTAGTAACGTTTCCAACATTTTTAATACGAATCAGATGTGAAGCTTTGGCAAAGTTAGTAACGTGACTTCTTACAAAATTCCTACAAATTCCTACAACGACATTAGCAACGTGATTTCTTCAACCCTTTCCTACAAAAGAAATCGAAAGAGAATTATTAGAACCTTAGCAACGTAAAATTTTGTAGTTCTAAAGGAGTACGGTGCAACCTTTTCCAAGAACATCATACATATTTTTTCCCTACTCCAGGTATGTTAAGGCTATCCCTTCTTTGTTTTTGGCATGATCCAAATGATACAAAAGAAACGAGCAAACGCAAAGCTTTCATAAACGACTCTATTCATAGAAATACTAGGGGTCTCTATATTTAAATTTTATATATGTATATCATCCAATTATAGTGTATTACCGGTTGGTTTGTATTATTTCTGTCATGAGTTACATCATTGGTCAACAAATTTGATCAGAAGGTTTTTACTGCGTTCATATGTATTTTGGACTAGCTGGCCATTCTTCTTAAATCTTAGTATTTTGAATTGGTTAGTGAGAGTCTTATTGAGTACGGAAATTTCCACAACTTTGTAATATAGCTTATAAAAACAAACAAAAGACATAATCATAGTAGTACAAGATGCAGAAAACGTAAAGTCAGTTGAATTGACTAGCTAGATCGTTACGTACTAGGATTATGAAGTAAGTGATTCCCCCATTGCTATTGACTTGTTGATAAAGTTTATCCGAAAGAAATATTGAGATTATTAACATATTTTCATGCATTTCATTCATTTATATATATACATTGATCCATGACCAGATGGCATTATATACGCGTATTTATATGTATATGGGATATGGAAAAAAGTTACGGCGTTATATATGCACCACCACCTGATCAGCTGGTATATGTTGATGATGTTGCCCACGGTGGCCGAGATGATATGATGGGATGCCCTCAGAAGCTTGATGATGTTATGTACACCTATACCTATGTATGGCACGATATTTATACGCACGTGCATAACATTATAAATATTTCAGGATTTACAAAGTGATTTAGACTTACAGGTGGAATTCCTTGTTCCATGTTTTATCTATGTCTTTTATATACTGATTTTCATACCTTACATACTCAGTACATTATTCGTACTGACGCCCTATTTCCCTAGGCCTGCGTTTCATGCTCGCAGGTGCAGGTAGACAAGCTGAAGGTCCCCCTCCTTAGGATCCTTGATCAGCAAAAGTTGGTGTGCTCCTTTTGATCCGGAGTTGTTTTCGATCTTAGTACGATATATTTGTGTACACATATAGGTATGACGGGGCCCAGTCCCGTCCTTGTACAGTTGTATATTCTAATAGAGGTCTGTAGACATTTATGTATAGCTGGGTATATAGTTTTCTATAGCAGCCTTGCCGGCTCGCCCACTGTATTCCGCATGTATATGTACATTTGTCCTTTGGACAGGCTTCCCTCGCATATGTTATTCATGTTTATATCTCAGACATATGTTTAAGGGTGTTCGACAAGTAGGACTCAGGCACCCGTCGTGGCCCATCGGTTTGGGTCATGACAAAAGTGGTATCAGAGCAGTTCTGTTCTAGGGTTGTCTACAGACCGTGTCTCGTAGAATCTTGTTTATGGGTGTGTTATGTACCACACTTATAAACAGGAAGTTACAAGACATTTAGGATGGTTACTTTTCTTTTTAATCCAGATTGTGCGATAGAACTGAGTCATAAGTATCCACTCCTAATCTTTACCTTATTTATATTTTTAGTGATGCCTATTACTACTAGACGACAAGCGCAAACCGCTAGCACGGGTCAGAAGGCCACTAAAGTGTTAGAAAGAGATATAAGTTATACTATGAAGTCAGACCCATCGGAGATCATGGGTTCTATTGAGGAGGATCCATATGAGTCATCCATTCGAGCTGTTTTGACCACTCCAGCAGCAGATGGGGTGAGAGGAGTTTTGACCTCACCAAGACCCTTAGTTTCATTATCACAGCCCGTTGATCAAGGTAAGAGGGGAGTGGTGCGCGGATTGGCACAGCCGGGTTCCCCTTAGGCTCAAAACTATGTGAGGGTATTTGCGAACACCAACTCTTCTGAGGTTCCAGATAGTCCACAGTCTTGGGAGTCCGTCAATCAAGGTTCGTTTGTGTATGTTATGGGATACGTAGAGGAAGAGGATAGCAGTCAGGCCAAGAGGAGTAAGGTAATTGATAAGGATATGAAGGTTCCGCTTTGAAGTGTGTCTGATCGAGGTTCTCATATAGGATGAGGCAAGGACCCTCTACTGTAGACTTCCTCCAGATGTCAGCTTTTGGTTGTTGAGCTCCACTTCTTCTTGGAATATTACCAAGTCAGGTTCTGAATACGTTAGGTTGTTTTATGAGGATGTAGGGAGCCCTGTCCCGACTTATATATATACATATTATGGTTATGTTTTCTTAGAGGTTTTGTAGACAGTATCACGTGTATAATTTTGGGTATGATATGTCTACGGTCTTGTCGACCCCTATGTATATAAACCTTTTTTCTAAATTAGTTATGCGAGTTAAGTCTTAATATTGTTACTTATATATATGGATGTCGCCCGTAATGGCCCGTGATAGGTTTGATAATAAACAAGGATAAGAAAAGGTGAGTCAAAGGTAACGGGAATGGATAAGTCCTCAGGATTAAGCCTATGCAAATAAGAAAGTTGATGATTTCTCTAAGTTATAGAAAGCTCAGTATAGCCTGAATAACTCAAAGGAGTTTAAGACTAGTAGCATTTAGAAAAGGTAGAATACTGCCCTGGTAATGGAATAAGGGCGTAATTGTGATAGATAAAGGATGACGTTTGAGCCTTTGAAAAAGGGAATTTCATGAATTGTAAAAGATTAGAATACCTAGGCAAGTTGACTCGGAAGGGAGAAAAGTTTAAATGGACTGATGCTTGCGAACGGAGTTTCCAGGCATAGAAGGACAGATTAACTTCAGCACCAGTTCTAACGCTCCCAGAAGGGACCGATGGTTATGTTATCTATTGTGACGCTTTAGGCATTGGATTGGGTTGTGTGCTGATGCGGCACGGTAAGGTTGTAGCTTATGCTTCTAGACAACTAAGAAAGCACGAGAAGAACTACCCGACCCATGATTTAGAGCTAGCCGCGGTGATTCATGTACTAAAGATGTGGACGCACTACTTGTATGGCATTCATGTTGATATCTATACGGATCATAAGAGCCTCCAGTATATCTTCAAGTAAAAGGAATTGAATTTACGTCAAAGGAAATGGTTGGAGCTACTTAAAGACAATGACGTTGATATTTTATACCATCCGGGGAAGGCCAACGTAGTAGCCAACGCCCTCAGCTGTAGATCTATGGGTAGCCTGTCATATTTACAGCCAGAAAATAGGGGAATAACCCATGAGATTCATCAGCTAGCTAGTCTTGGAGTTCGGTTACTGGACTCAGGTGATATTGGAATTACTATTCAGGATACAACAACATCCTCTTTAGTAACTGAAGTAAAGGAACGCCAGTACGAGGATCTTGTGTTAGTTCATTATAGGGATACCACCCCTCAGAAGGAGAAGACACCGTTTGAAATTACAGAAGATGGGGTCCTCAGATATCGAGGACGATTATGTGTCCCTAATGTTGCAGGGCTACGTCGGCAGGTTATGGGAGAAACTTACTATTCTCGTTATTCTATCCATCCAAGAGCGACAAAGATGTATCATAATATCAGGGAAGTATATTAGTGGGACGGAATAAAAAAGGATATAGTGGAGTTTGTTGCTCAGTGTCCTAACTGTTAGCAGGTTAAGATTGAGCATCAAAAGCCCGGTGGATTATTACAGGCCATGGAGATCCCGACTTGGAAATGGGAAGTAATTAAATGGATTTCATCGTAGGCCTACCTCGTACCCAGTGTAATTTCGATTCGATATAGGTGATTGTTGATAGGCTTACAAAGTCAGCCCATTTTCTACCCGTTAGGGCTACATATTCCGTAGAGGATTATGCAAGGCTTTATATTAAGGAGATAGTTCGACTGCATGGTGCCCCTGTATCTATTATCTCGGATAGAGGAGCTCAATTTTCAGCTAACTTCTGGAGGTCCTTCCAAAAAAGGATTGGGGACTCAGGTAAGTCTTAGTATAGCATTTCATCCCCAGACAGACGGACAAGCTTAGCGTACTATTTAGACACTTGAGGATATGTTAGGAAATTGTGTGATAGATTTCAAAGGTAGCTGGGATGATCATCTGCCGCTTATTGAGTTTGCATACAATAATAGCTACCATTCCAGTATTCAGATGGCTCCATACAAAGCTCTTTACGGACGGCAGTGTAGGTCGCCTATAGGGTGGTTCGATGTGGGGAAACTACATTAGTAGGACCAGAATTGGTACAACATGCAATCGAGAAAAAATAAGCTTATACAGGAAAGGCTATTAGCAGCTCAAAGCCATCAAAAGTCTTATGCGGATAATCGACGGCGAGACTTGGAGTTTCAGGTTGACAACTGGGTATTCCTAAAGATATCACCAATGAAAGGTGTTATGAGGTTCGGTAAGAAAGAAAAACTTAGCCCACGGTACATTGGACCCTATAGGATCATACGCAAGGTAAGCCAGGTAGCATATGAGTTAGATCTGCCTTTGGAATTGGAGTCTGTACATCCAGTATTTCATGTGTCTATGCTCCGTGAATATATCAGAGATCCTTCCAGAATCGTGTCAGTTGACTACGTTCAGGTCACAGAGCAGCTATCATATGAAGAAACTCCCATTACTATATTTGACAGACAGGTTCGGAGATTGAGAGCAAAAGACGTAGCTTCGGTGAAAGTACTTTGGAGAAACAAAAATATGGAAGAAATGACTTGGGAGGCCGAAGAAAGCAAGAGGTCTAGATATCCCTACTTATTTTCGCCTCCATAGAAGGGTTTGACTGAGACATCACAACCTTAAGGTATGTGTATGGATTCTTGTGTTAGTTATTGTCATTGGTCGTGTGAGGCCATTGTTGTTATTGATGATTGTGGTCCTATGTGGCATTGAATTATTGTGTTTCTACAGGAAGAATTAGTAGTAGTATTGTTACAAAGCGACTCTACCAAATTTATATAGATCCCGGGGAGTTGAACATTCGAGGACGAATGTTTCTAAGGGGGGAAGGATGCTACATCTCGCTTTTTTGTACGTTAAAGTTTCGTCTTCAGTTAATCGATGTAGACACGGGGATGAGTTTATCTTGAGATTAACGTATTTATGCTATTTATAACAAGCAATAAGTAAGTTCCATGAAGGATAAAGGGTACACGAATTAAAGAAAATGAGTTTCGTTGAAGGTTGCCGATTTAGGATAAAATACGGTCCGAGCTATAATACTCAATTTTTATGGATTAGTACCATACAAAGTACCATATGACCATGGTTGTATGATGTATAAAGTATATTTAAAAATAGTAGTATTTTAAGTAATTTAAGATAATTCTTAATTATGTGAGTAATTGGTTAATTATTGAATAACGGGACATTACCTAATTAACTATTAAGTTTGGATAAAGACAACCCCCCTCCCCCCCCACACACACACACTGTATTCCGCATGTATATGTACATATGTCTTTTGGACAGGTTTCCCTCGCATATGTTATTCATGTTTATATCTTAGACACATGTTTAAGGGTGTTCGACAGGTAGGACTCGGGAACCCGTCGTGGCCCATCGGTTTGGGTCGTGACATCAACTTCAATAAGTGCAACATCCTAGGCAAGTCAAAGGCATGGAGGGAATGAACATGATGATGAATAAAAGAAGAACAAATGATCCACAAGTGCAACATCGAGTGGATAATTTTGTGCAAGAGGATAGTAGTGTTGATCAAGATGATTCTTACAATGACCAAGAAGAGGAGGTGCAATATGTGAACAACTTTCAAGGGCTATGAAACAATTTTCAAGTCCCAAACCAACAACAATGACGACCTCAAAACAATCAAGGCAATTAGAATTCTAACAACCAAAGAAATTGGAGTGGTAGAAGCAATCAAGGGAATTGGCATAACAACATCAATCAAGGAAATTAGAATGGAAATAATCAAGGAAATTAGGGAGGTAACAATCAAGGCGGATGGAACAATAATCAAGGCAATCTGGGGTCGGGTTTTCAAAGGCCCCTGATGTATCAACAACCGAACAACCAGCCTCCTTATCCTTCCCATGGTCCCAGTTCTTCAACCAATGAGATGGGGCGTATAGAGAACATGTTCAAGTAAATGATGGAAAAGAATTCTGATTTGGATGCCCAACTTGCCTCACACAACACATCTCCGCAATTTAGAAGTTCAAATTGGGAAAATCTTTCAAGCTCTCAATTCTCGTCCTAATGGGGTACTACCAAGTGACACGGTGGTGAACCCAAAGGGTGGAAACAACACGAGGCATGCCATAGCCGTTACTACAAAAAGTGGAAGAGGTGGGAATACACCCACCTCAAGTCAAAAGCAAATTGTGAATGATGAGCAAGTGGTACAAGAAGAAGAGGTCTCGAACAATGCAGTGCAAGCAAATGATGAATTTCGGATTGATATTGACGATAATGTGGAAGAGATTCAATAGAATGTGAACTCGTCTATGGATCACATTATTGACATACCAAAATCGGTAGTGCAAAAGACTAAGGCACCATTGCCTAAGCCTCCACATCCATATCCTCAAAAGACTTGCCAAACAAATTGGTGAGAATCAATTCAAAAAGTTCATTCAAATGATGAAGAGTCTCTCAATCAATGTGCCATTAGTTGAAGCTTTGGAACAAATGCCCGTTTATGCAAAGTTTATGAAGGATCTTGTGACGAAGAAACGGTCAATGAATTTTGAAACTATCAAAGTCACTCATCAAGTGAGTGCAATTGTGCCTTCAATGGCTCCTAAGTTAGAAGGTCCCGGTGCTTTCACAATTCCTTGTACAGTTGCAAGTGCCGAGTTTGCTAAAGCTCTTTGTGATCTTGGAACAAGTATAAATTTGATGCCCTATTCAATTTTTAAGACCTTGGGAATTTGGCAACCAAGACCCATCTCTATGAGATTGCAAATGGTCGATCAGACCATGAAGAGACCTTTGGGAGTGATTGAAGATGTCTTGGTTCGTGTTGATAAATTCATTCTTCCAGCGGATTTTGTCATTCTAGATTGTGAAGTTGATTATGAGGTGTCAATTATTCTTGAAAGACCTTTCCTTGCTACGGAGAAGGCTCTTTGTGATGTTGAAGCCGAAGAACTCACCTTCCGAGTGGGTGATGAAAAAGTGGTTTTCCATGTGTGTAAATCCATGTGGCAACCAAATAGAAATGAGGTATGTTCTTTTTGTGGACTTGGTGACTGATGTTAATGTTGATGATACAAGTGCCACAATCAATGTTGGTGATATATTGGAGGCCGTCTTGCTTAACTTTGATGATGATGAGATGGATGGCTTCATGGAATGTGTGAACTCTTTGCAAGGAATGTGGTCATACAATAATGCACCATGAAAACTATCCTTGGATCTCGAAAATAGGTAAACTCCTCGTACAAAGCCTTACATTGAAGAGACTCTTACCTTGGAGTTGAAGCCTTTGCCTCCACATATTCGGTATGAATTTCTTGGCCCTTGTTCTACTTTACCGGTTATTCTTTCCTCTTGTTTGACTAATGTGCAGGTAGATTCTACGTTGGTGGTGCTACATAAGAGGAAGAAGGCTATTGGGTAGACATTGGCGGATATTCGGAGAATAAGCCCCGCATTTTGCATGCATAAGATCAACTTGGAGAAAGGTGCCAAACCTTCTATGGAACATCAAAGGAGACTAAATGAGGCTATGCAAGAAGTTGTCAAAAAAAATATTATTAAGTGGTTGGATGTCAAGGTTATCTACCCCATTTCCAATAGTTCATGGACTTCTCCAGTTCAATGTGTCCCAAAGAAGGGGGGCGTGAATGTGGTCATCAATGATAAGAATGAGTTGATTTTTACAAGAACGGTGACCGGCTGAAGAGTATGTATGGACTATCGCAAGCTCAACAAAGTCACAAGAAATGATATTTTTCCACTTCCCTTCCTAGACAAAATTCTTGATAGGTTGGCCGGTCGTGCTTTCTATTGCTTTCTTTATGGTATTCGGGCTACACCTAAATCTTTATTGCTCCGTAGGATCAAGAAAAAATAGCCTTTATATATCCCTATGGTACTTTAGCCTTCAAGCGGATGCTATTTGGTTTGTGTAATGCACCAACGACTTTTTAAAGGTGTGTAGTGGCTATCTTCACGGACATGGTGGAGGACTACCTTGAAGTTTTCATGGATGACTTCTCGGTGGTTGGGGATTCCTTTGACGATTGTCTTGCAAATATAGATAAAGTGTTGGTAAGATGTGAAGAAACGAATTTGGTGCTCAATTGGGAGAAGTGTCATTTCATGGTCGAGGAAGGCATTGTCCTTGGATATAAAATCTCAAAGAACGGAATTGAAGTTGACAAGGCAAAGATTAAGGTGATTTCTAAACTTCCACCTCCAACTTCGGTGAAAGGTGTGCAGAGTTTCTTAGGCCACGCAGGGTTTTACCGGCGCTTCATCAAAGATTTTTCTAAGGTGGTGAACCCGTTGTTCAAGATTCTAGAGAAAGATGCTAAGTTTAACTTCAATGATGATTGCATGAGAGCCTTTGAACTGTTAAAGCTCAAGTTGACAGCCACTCCCATCATCACCGCTCCTAATTGGAGTGTCCCTTTTGAACTCATGTGTGATGCTAGTGACTTAGCGGTTGGGGTTATTTTGGGACAACGCATCAACAAGATTTTTCATCCGGTTTACTATGCTAGTAAGAACATGAATGGTGCCCAAGTCAACTATACCGTTATAGAGAAAAATTCCTTGTATTGTGTTTTACAATTGAGAAGTTCTGCCCGTACTTGATGGGTGCGAAAGTTATTATCCACACGGATCATGCGGCATTTCGTTATCTTATGAGCAAGAAAGATTCCAAAGCTCGGTTGCTGAGATGGGTGCTTTTGCTGCAAGAGTTTGATATTGGCATCCAATATAGAAAAGGGAGTGAAAATCAAGTAGCGGACCACTTGTCTCATTTTAAGGAGGAGGGGAGGCTGCATGATGGCCTTGAAATCAATTACTCCTTCCCTGATGAGCAACTTTTAGCTATTTCAATAAAGGAAGTGCCTTGGTTCGCGGATCTAGCAAATTTCCTTGTGTGTGGAATCATCCCGGATGAGTTCTCTTCAAATTCCTTTTCCGGATTTGTACGGATTGGGTGATTAGAAGATGTGTACCGGAACAAGAGCAAGGTAAAATTCTTGGGGCTTGTCATTCTTCTCCATATGGTGGTCACCGTGGTGGAGCAAGAAAGGCGGCCAAAGTGCTAAGCTGCAGTTTCTATTGGCCCACTCTTTACAAAAATACAAATGATGTAGTAAAAAGATATGATGAATGTCAACGGGCCGATGGAATCTCGAAGAAAAATGAAATGCCTCTCACTACCATTTTGGAGACTGATATCTTTGATGTGTGGGGTATTGACTTCATGGGTCCTTTTGTGAGTTCTTGTGAAAACACCTACATCTTGGTCGCGTTTGATTATGTGTCTAAATGGGTTGAGGTTGTTGCTCTACCTAACAATGAGGTGAGAAGTGTGGTGGCGTTTTTGAAGAAGAATATTTTCACAAGGTTTGGTACTCCGCGGGCTATCATAAGTGATGAGGGATCGCATTTTTGCAACAAGGCTTTCAACACTTTACTTAGCAAGTATGGTGTTACTCATAAGGTTATGACTCCTTATCATCCACAAGCTAGCGGTCAAGTGGAAGTCTCCAACCAGGAGATAAAGAGTATTTTTTCCAAAACAGTGAATGGTAACCGGACGGATTGGTCTAAGAAGCTTGATAATGCATTATGGGCTTATCGGACGGCTTATAAAACACCTATCGGAATGTCTCCATATCGGTTGCTGTTCGGAAAAGCTTGTCATCTTCCGGTGGAACTTGATCACAAAGCCATGTGGGCTCTAAAGAAGTTGAATCTTAGTTGGGATGTAGCTGCTAACTTGAGGGTTGCACATTTGAATAAATTGGATGAGTTCCGGTATCATGCTTATGCAATTTCGTCCTTGTACAAAGAAAAGATGAAATATCTTCATGACAAATCATCCTTGTACAAAGAAAAGATGAAATATCTTCATGACAAGTACATTTGGAATAAAGAGTTTAAGGTGGGCGATCTCGTATTGTTGTTCAACTCGAGGTTGAGGATGTTTCCCAGAAAGCTAAAGTCTAAATGGAGTGGTCCTTTTGAAATTGTGGGTCTGACACATTTTGGTACATTGGACTTGAAGAATAAAAACAATGAGGTATTCCGAGTCAATGGTCACCGGGTGAAGTACTATTTGGGAAAAGTTGGAGATGACCATGTCATGACGGTCATTCATTTCAACTGATGGTATTCTACGTCGTGTTGCAACGTTAAATCAGGTGCTTCTTGGGAGGCAACCCATGTTTCTTTTTCTTTTATTTTTTCTTTTGTAGTTAGGTATTATTTTTGTGCTAAGTTGATTTGAAGTGTATTGCAGGGATGTGTATGCTTTACAAGAATTATGGACAAAAATCTGATTAAAGTATTGAAAGAATTGCGGACCGTAGTTGCATTGTGAGGACCATAGAATTATGGTTGATGCAACAAAAGTTCTTTGCGGCCGCATAACTAACTTGCGGACCGCACAACTGGAAGATGGAAAATGATAACTGCTGGTCTGTCAGAAAAATGATCGATCTGCGACCGTAACAGAAAATATGCGGTCCCTAACAAGGATCTGCGGTCGCACATAAAATTTTGCGGACCGCATATAAAATGAAGGTTTAATCTCATCAGGTAATAGAGTGCGGGCCGCAACTGAAATTTTGCGACCGCACTCGCCCCTTTCTCCCTTAAGAACTTCAAGCATATAAATAAGAGGGCTAGGGCTATTGTTACCCTTTCCCTCTCTAAGCACACAACTAGTACTAAATTGAAATCTCTCGTTAAATCATCTGCTCTCATGCCTAGAAATTGTTGATCACTTATTCTTTGAACTTATTCATATCTGGTATACTTTAATTCCTTGTTAGAATTTTTTATTTTTTAGTTTAATTTGTAGCTTTGTAAGTATTTTTAGGCCATTTGTCATAGAACTCAAATTGTACAACCATGTGGGGGTAAATCTGTAGTGGGTCAACTAGTAAATGCTCTATGGGGAATGGGTCAATAGATTTTCATGCTTGTACGATGTTTCTATGTCAAAATTTGTGAAAAAATAGCACATCTTAGATAAAAGTACTGACCTGTTCATAATTGTTTGAAATCTGCGGCCGCACAAAAAATTGTCCCGTCCGCAAAAGTTGAGTCTAGGGTTACTCAAGGAATGAATGGGTCTGCGGCTGCAAGAAAAATTGTGCGGACCGTAGAATTTTCATTGCGTCCGCAAAACAGCTATTTCACCGTCTTCAGAGAAGTGTGCATATTTGTGATTCAATGTGCGACCGCAAAACAAAATGTACGGTGCATAGAAAACATGTTGCGGCCGCACATCATCCAATTCTCTGTCATCAGAGAGTAGGCATATTTTTGGTTTATAAGTTGCGGCCGCAATGAAAAATGTGCGGACCGCACTTCACATCTGCTGCCGTAAGAGAGAATTGGTAGTCCGCAAGGCCCAATCTTTAGTCGTAAGAAAACATGTTTGGACCGCAGATTGCTATCATGCAAGCATATTTCAACAGTGTTCCTCACTGTGTCTTCTGGTGTGTCCTTACATATCTCATTGTATGTTTGAACTTGAATTGCAATTAACGCCTCTGCTTGGTACAAAAAGTTGTTCGATCTAGAGGCAGAGGTGACACTTTGAAAGGAAGGGGTGAACCTTCTCGGTGACGAGGCAAGAGACCCTTACCTAGTGCCCAACAACATGAAATCAGAAAAAAGACAGCAGCTAGGAGAGGGAAAGGTGCAGATCTCTCTGAGACAAGTTCATACGCCCCGTCTAGGGACGTATCAGAGGGCAACTCAGCCTCTGTTCAAGAACAACTGGCAGTACAGTCCAGGCCGTCAGGGAGATTTCAACTGAGGGAAGAGCCGTCATCATCACACAACACTTCCGAGAGTTCGAAAAGTGCTAGTCAGATTTCTGATCCTTCCACTACACCTGTCCCTGAGGTACAAGAGACATCAGTTCAGGACATCCCCGATAATGGTTGAAGGGGAGATGCTACAGTTACCGTCCTCGTAAGGACGAAGAAGAAAGAGGTTTGAGAGGACCGTTTTGTCAGTTTGGCCGCCTTCACCAGCTTTCGTCAATGGTGGAAAGTGAGGTCACTTACTCTTGAGCAGTAACTTCAGTTGAAGGATTTGGAGAAATATAACCTGGCAGTGCTAAGACAGTTCAAAGAATGCAATGGGTGGATGTAGATCACCCAGAGTGTGGTGGATGCCAAGGAACATCTTGTCAGGAAATTCTACGCTAATGTGACTCATATTAAGAAGGGGACAAAGGTAACCAAAGTGCGTAACCTTAAAGTGAGATTTGATCAAGCTACTCTTAACATGTTCTTGGGTTTCAAAGATGTCGAGCCGACAGAATATTTAGAGAAGTATGCAATGAGAGATAAGGCCCGGTCTTGGTTAGCAAAGATTCTAGCAGCTCTTGGGCCACCACTGCCATGGATCACAGCATGGGTGCCTATTTATAGGAGCACTTTGAGCTTTCAGGCAAAGGGTTACCCCATCAATGTGGGTGCCGTGATGTCGGCCAACATCTCTGTGATTGCCTGACAGGATGATTCTTCCTACCCATATCCCAACACCATCATAGAGTATCTCACAAATGTGCGGGTGGAGCCGAGGGATTTTGATACAAAAGTTGAGGGCAAAGAAGCCTTTCTCCTAGTACTCACTTATAGGTGCAAGCAACCCAAAGAAGAAAGGTCGACCGTCTACCGCCGCATGCCAGTATGATGAGCCAGTTGTGGTAGTTACAGAGGGAGTTGATGTCCCATCTACTTCGGCCGAGCCTTCCTCTAGTGCCGCTGTTATGCCTACACCATCATCCACAACCCCTTCTGCAGTTCCTGCCACAGTTTGCACTTCGGCTTTGAAGTCGGTACCCATGCCTGCTGCTCCAATTTCTGCGCTGCGAATCTCCCAAATGTTGATGAGCCTCAACAACTAGATGCAGACAGCCACTGTAAAGCTGTCTGACCTACCTAGTACTGTTGCAGCACAGTCCTTAGTTCAAGAACCTAAGATTCCCCCGACAGTTGAGGAGACACTAAAGAAGCTCATAGAGAACCAGAACACCATCATGACTACCTTGGTACAACAGGGGTCAGTGATCAAAGAGCTGGGAAAAGAAATGAAGAAGATGAGAAAGTCCCAGGCTAGTAAGAAGTCAGTGGACAAGCTCCGAAGGTAGGTGACCAAGCTTGCTGCAGTCGGAGATATCCCGTGTGACATGTTGACTGACCCACACCCTTCAGGCCCAGATCCTGCAGCACTATCAGTACCGGTGAGACCAGTTGGCCAGTCTAAGAAGCCAGACTCTGCTGTCGACACTGCCGAGGCAGTGCGTCATATGTTTACTAACCCAGTCACACTCAGAGCTGAGGATGGTGAGATCCAATTAGATGAGACTGAGGGCAGTGACATTGCTGGGGGCACAAAGATGTCCAAGGAGCCATAGGGAGTTTCTTCACTCTTTCCCTTCCTTTACTCTCATTTTGGTAAGCATTGGGGACAATGCTTATTTTTATCCGGGGGATGGAGTTTATTTGATCTTATTTGATGATTTTGAGACATTTGGCTTGTAATAACTTGATACTATTTTCTTCTTTTTCTCTCATTATGTATATATCTTCTCTTTCTCCCTCATTATGTATATTCGTTATGCTTTCGGTAGTTTTTGCTTTGTAGCTTCTTTATTTTTTTTTTCTTATTAGTTAGTGTTTAATTTAGTAGCTTCTTTTTGAATTAGTAGCTTCTTTTTATGTTTCGGTGGATAATAAGCCTTTGATTTTCTTAATGCCACGGTTCTTTCCAAAGGTAGTTATTGTGTGAACCGGGTGACTCATCCCAATGATGGATGGTGTGACAACCTTCTTAAGGGAATGAGTTCGTTTTGTGTTTAGGTAGTAATGAATAAAAAGACCTAATTGAGTCATGCTCGAAGAGTCAATCGTGCTTCATTTGGTACCAACACACTTAACTACGTCTTTATGGTTAAAAATAAGGTTTTTGAAAGAAATAGCTCTAATTAGTAACTTTGTGACTCTTGTGTTAACTTTGGCAACTATCCAGTGGTTTAATTGAACCATAGTGATATTCAAACTTAAATGTGGTCGTTATGGGCCCTCGACTCTATCCTCTTTAACAATCCAGTTGTGTGAGAGGTGAGTTGCTTTGTTATTAGTCCAAGTACCCGTGCGAAAAGTCTAGAACTTGCCCCAAATGTGTTTCAAGGCGAAATCCTAAGTTTTGCTTGGCTTGAGACGTGATTATAGGCTTTTCTTGGACCGTTTGAATTTTCTATTGCCTACCAATGATGTCATCCCTAGTCAACCTCTTCGAGCCTTATCTTTCTCATTTGAAAACCATGTTACAAGCCTTTACCCGTTCTATTGTGATCCTATCTTGGTACCTGAGTTTTCCTTAACACTCATGTGAAACAAATGGCTAAAAACATAAGTTTGGGGGAGAGATGAGAAACTTAAAAAAGGTATCAAGGCACAAAAAAGATAAAAAGAAATGATGAGAAGAAAAGGCAAAGAAAAGAAAAGAACAAAAAGAAAAATGCAACAAAATGAATAAGTAGAGGAGTTGAAGGGATTCAAATAAAGGAAATGATCCCAAACATGGAGAAATATGAATGTAATGATCAAGAAATAGTGATGTTAAGTCTCTCTAGTCCCCCAAGGAAAAGAAAGTGTCTCAAGGAATTGGTAAAGTATGAGCCGATAAATGAATGATGGAGTGCTTAAGAAAGGTGTAACCATTCAACCATATTGTATCCAAAATCCGTCATTGCATCCCAAAAGAAGTCTTATTTGATCTCGAGCCGAGTGAGCTTACATTAGTGGCGATTTACATGAGGGGCAAGCCTATGGTACTTGAAGTCGTACTTGCGACATTCGCTTGAGAGAGATGAGTAAACCTTTCATAAATCTATTGAGTGCTAAAATTCTTAAGTGAGCCATGCAACCGTAAAGTAGAGGAGGAAGAGTTTGGAATCCACCATGACCTACATGATAGAGAACGAGTCCTTGATGAGTAAAGTCACCTTTTGATGCTCAAATATCACTCTAGAACTATATGTGCACAAATGTTTAACTTGTCGCCTTGTCGATAATACATAAGTAGTGTGGGTAATTGTTGGTCCCAACTGATGTGTGGACGGCTCATCTTCAACTCGCTGAAATGACCCTTAACTTTTAGAGGTGGAAACTAAATTATTTGCTTGAGAACAAGCAAAGAATTAAGTTTGGGGGAGTTGATAAGTGTGGATTGTGACTACTTTATTAGCACCTTTTTTATTTTTGTTTAGTCTAAAGGCATTGAATTGTGCTCCCGGAACTAATGAAATTGTACAAAATTATAGGAATACTGGAAGTTGGACTCCCGAGATTGAATCCGACTAAAAAAGAAGCAACCTAAGCACAAGGAAAAAAAAGGGGAACATAAGCATAAAATGTGCGATCCGTAGAAAGAATTCTATGGCCGCAACCAAAGAGGGAAACATCTGCACACAATTGTATAAATTGCGGACCGCACATGAATTGTGCGGCCGCAAAATATGGACTAAAGTTCAAGATCAGAGAGATTTCAAAAAGACTATGTCCAAAGTTTCAATGAATTGCGGACCGCATAAGATTTGTGTGGCCGCAATCCTACTATTGCGAACCGCAGAAGAGTGCCTTGCAGTCGCACTTCTAAATCTGCGGACCGCAGAAATATTGCCTCGCGGCCGCAATTCAGAATTGTGCGGCCGCAAAATCACAACTCCTGTCAGATGAAGAAGTTTGCGGACCGTAGATGGAATTGTAAGGCCGTAGAACCTCCTGAGGGGTATTTTTGTCTGAGATTTTCAGTCTGTGTAAATAGACGAGTTTCACAAAATTAGGTCAAGTTTGAACCTCTATAATCACTGTAGCCGTTTTTCTTTGCCATTTTTGGAAGTTTACTTTGCTTTGGTGTATTTTACAATACATTTAGCCATTTTAATCTTTCATTATGAGTTTAATTAGTCTTTCTTCTTCATTTTCTTCAAATCAAAGTATGAGTAGCTAGATTTTTACTAGGGTTGTGATCCAACCCTAGTATGTAAACCTTATGGGTATTTAATTTAGTATTTATTTATGATTGGGTATTTATTATTTTAGCTTAGTTCATGCTTTAATTTGAGTAATTAATGGTTGCAAATATTAGTTCATACCTATTTGACTTAGTCTCTTCTTGAGAAAGAGAGACCTAGTCTAGGATAACTTGGCTAACAAGGAATTGGGTCAATTGAGAGATTGATTTACCCAATTAAAGGGTTCAACCTAGAGATAGTAATAACCCGACTTGAGCTTTTATCAAATGTTTTGTGTGATACCCATTTGGTCTTGCGAAAACCAAATTAGGCAAAACCACTCTCTAACCGAGAGGTATTGAGTGGGTAATTTGGAGTTGATAGCTATAATGCACCCCAGTCAACAGAACAAACATTAAAGTATTTTTTTCATTAGGAAAACACCCAAGTAATGGTCACAGCCCTAGCCTTTTTATCAATTTGAAAAAGCCCCAAAAACAATTATCTCTAGTTTTCTTTCTTTATTTTGCAATCAATAGAGTAAAATTAGAAATAAAAAATCAATCTTGTTGTGGAAGTGCAATCTAGATAGTTCAATCACGCGCATTGAAATGTATACCCCTAACTCCCATCTTAGCTCCCTGTGGATTCGACCCCGACTCTAAGTTGGATTTCTATAATTGTAATCGACCGTTTCATACCTCTTTTGAGGTGTGCATTTGGATGTGATCAGGTCCACTCATTGAATTGATGCACACTACAAGAAAACCTTACATTACATGGGGCTTTTACCTGGGAATATTTCCCGCAGATAATTCCTATAAATTTTCATGCGAAAATCTCATAATTCCTAGACTCTAGAATATTTACGTGCCAATTCAATTTTCCCAGGTAAATCCGCAAAATACATTTGGCGCCATTTAGCGGAAAAATATTACCTGGGGATTTATTTGGAAAAATAATTCCCAAATATCATTTTCGTAGGTAATTTCGTAGGTAAACGATAAAAAATATAAAACAATTATTTCCTTTGTAATTTCGTAGGAACTTCCCCAGGTAATGTTACTTGCGGATTTAGGTAGGGATTATTTCTTGGGGATTTATATAGGGATTATATTTCCTAGGGAATTACCTGAAATTTATTGTTGCGATTTTAGCTGGGGATTATTCCTTGGGAATTTACCTGGGAATGTTATTACCTACGAAATTACTTGAGAATTTTGTTGCTGCATATTAGTTGGGGATGTTTCCCTAGAGATTTACTTAGAAATTTATTGTTGCGATTTTAGCTGGGGATTATTCCTTGGGGATTTACCTAGGGATGTTATTACCTACGAAATTACTTGGGAATTTTGTTGTTGTATATTAGCTGGAGATTTTTCCTAAAAGGTTTATTACCTAAAAAATTAATTAAAGATTATTTGTGTGATTTTAGGTAAAAATTTATTTTTGCAAATTTACCTGGGTATTTCATTGATGTGATTTTGATTGGGGATTTGTTTTTATAATTTATATGGGAATTTTATAGTTATTTCTTTAGTTGGATATATAGTAACTTGACAATTTACCTGAGAATTTTATAGCCACATATTTAAGCTTGAAATTCTTTAAATACACTTTAAAAATATTATTTGAAATATAAGAAAAAATTATTTTTAATTACAAGTTATATTTTTTAAAATGTTACAAAAACATGATATGTAAAATTCATCCTTCATTATTGATTATATCTATTTTATATTTTATCGATTTATTTATAGGTAAACATAGTTAAAATATTGTTCCTATATAAAACTTAATTGTGTGAGATATGTTGGATTGAATATACAAGTCATTGAGCATAATATAGCCAGTTATTATTTTTTCTTAACAAATTTAATAGCAAAATAGTTATCATAAATATGATTATTTTAAGAATTAAATTTTTCATATGTTTAATATAAAAAGATTGTAACGACCCGACCGGTCATTATGAGTATTTTAACCCCGGTCCCCTAAATTATGCTTCCTCTATACTATATCGTGGTGTTGTAACTTGCCGGGGTATTTGATTTTAATTTCGAAGCAAAATGGGACACATAGTCCCTAAGTTGAAAATTTTAATTACAAGTCATTGAGCATAATATAATTAGTTATTATTTTTGAACAGATAAGAAAATAATTATTATGAATCTAGTTATTTTAAGAATTATAATGATATTATTGATATAAAAGGATATAAAAAAGTTAATATCATTAGAAACTATACTAAATTGCAAATAAGTAAATAGTTTAAGTTTAATTTCTAAGCAAAAAAAATTAAGTTATATTTATAAAATATAACTAATTTTATTAACTTTCTATCTTACGTATCTTATTTTTCTTCCATGTATAGTTAGAATGATGAAACTTAATTATAGTATGTTGCTTAACTGATATTAGTTTGTAAAATATAGTATTGAAACTTAAGTATCAAGTGATCTTGTTTTCTTTTTTCTAACATTATTATCTCTTGATTAATTTCTAACATTATTGAAATAACGCAATCTTGCATACATTGTTGGAATTAGCGAAACAATTCTTACCAATTACTTAATTAATGTGCAATATGTTTAATTCTTGTTAGTTAATGTATTTTCTATATAAAAAATTAATGTGTTATATCAGGATTATAAATGAAATTTTAGAAAAACAACTAAGAATATCTTTAAATTAAAAAATAATCATAATTTTATTCACTTGTTTTTACTTGAAAATATTTTTTTATTTGATTTATGGAATCCTTATTTAATATACTCTTTAAAAAAAGAAGAAGAAAGAAACAAATAATAAAAGGGATAAATTAGTAAACAAATGCTCCATGGGAAGAGAAGAAAAAGTTGGAATATCCTCTGCTCCCACATCGACTGAAACGTGTGAACTTCATCTAGTATGTGCTTTTCATATGATATAAGCTTCTAAGTGAGGGATTTATAAAGTTAAATATAGGAAGTGGGTAACTAGTACATAGTAATGCTTTACATTGCTTTACATACTAGTTAATATAGTCATAAGATTTAATGTTGTAATAATTACTAAATACTAATTAGTAATAGTAGTAAGACATAATAATGTTGTGGTGCTATATAATATCTTTGAGTGGGGGGATAAATACGTGACACAAAAATCAGGGGTATATATTCTGAAGCTTTGCCTTAGTAAAAAATAAAACTATATTATTCGGACAATATAAATTTTTGTCCCAAATTTTTTAAAGAATTTACTGGGAATTTTATAGGGATTTACTTGCAGATATTTCCCTAGGACAATCTGCAAGAAAATTCCAATCCTTCGTCAAATTTTTCCAAAAGTTTCATGCGATTGTTTGGTAAAATATACCTAAATATCCGCAAGTAATTCACATCCGAATCTAAAATCCCTAGCTAATTTACATGCGGATTCAAAATTCTCAAGTAATTTATTTGGGAATTTTTAATATCCGCAAGTAATTCACATGCGAATCTAAAATCCCTAGCTAATTTACATGCGGATTCAAAATTCTCAAGTAATTTATTTGGGGATTTTTAAAATCCGCAAGTTATGCTTTACCTACGAAGGTTTTTCCATCAAATTTTTTTTGAAAAAGGAAAATCCGCAAGAAACTGAATTATCTGTGAATTTTCTTTTATAATTCCCAGAAAAATCCCCATGTAATACGTAATTTTCTTGTAGTGGCAGCATTACCTGCAATTTGTCTAAATACCTTCGTATTCATTCCTTATTTACTTCGAACGTCCATTGACTTGATTTACCACAAGAAGAGAGTTGCACTTGGCTTCGACCACCTCGGCCCCAAGGCTTTTAGCAAATTCAATACCTGCAAATCATGGTCTCATACTTGGCCTCATTGTTAGTCAATTTCACAGTTCTAATAGACTCCCTAACTATGTTACCCATAGGCGACTTCAACATGATGCCGAGTCCGGACCTTTTTGTGTTCAAGGCACCATTCGTAAAGAGGGTCCAGACCCCCCAGGAAGTCCCTGATGTTAACAAAATTTCCTTTTCGACTTCGGGTATTAAGGATGGCGTAAAATCGGTCACGAAGTCGGTCACGAAGTCTGCCAATTTTTTTGATATAATGACAGTTCGGGGTCGATATTCGATATCATACCCGCTAATTTCTACGGTCCATTTGGCCAACCGGACCAAGAGCTCGGGTTTGTGTATTATGTTCCTTAGTGGGTAAGAAGTTACGACACATATAGTATGACATTGAAAATACGGTTTTAACTTTTTGGAGGCGCTTAGCAAAGCGAGCGCCAATTTTTTCAGATGAGGATACCTTGTTTCGGCCTCGCCTAGAGTCCTACTAATAATAGATAGGAAATTGCATACCTTTTTCTTCCTGGACTAAGACTTCACTTACCGCTACCTCGGATACCACTAAGTACAGGTACAACTGCTCATCCGCCTCCGGAGTATGGAGCAAGGGTGGACTCGAAAGGTATAATTTGAGTTTTTCCAAAGCTTGTTGGCATTCTGGTGTCTAAGAAAAGTTATTTTTCTCCAAAGCTATGCGCCCGGTTAGCCTCTGAACAACTTTGACACTGTCCACCACAGTGATATCTTTTATAGCTTTATTTTAGGATTGATCTCAATCCCTCGGTTGGACACCATGAATTCAAGAAATTTCCCGGATCCGACCCCGAATACGCATTTTTTCGGGTTTATCTTCATGTTGTATCTCTTCAGTATGTTAAAGGTTTCCTGCAAATATTTCAAATGGTCCTCTGCTCACAGGGACTTAACTAATATGTCGTCAATATAAACTTCCATTGACTTTCCTATTTGTTTATCGAACATCCGATTTACTAGGCGTTGATAGATAGCACCAGCGTTCTTTAGTCCGAACGACATTACGTTATAACAATAGGTGCCGAATTTAGTGATAAAGGAAGTTTTTTCTTGATCACCCAGGTCCATCCGAATTTAGTTGTACCCGGAATAGGCATCGAGAAAGCTAAGTATCTCGTGCCCGGCCGTCGCATCGATCATGCGATCGATGTTAGGCAAAGGATAAGAGTCCTTAGGGCACGCCTTATTCAAGTCCTTGTAATATATGCATATTCTTAACTTATTCCCCTTTTTAGGCACTACCACTATGTTAGCTAACCAATCCGAGTACTTGACTTCCCGAATAGAGTATATTTTAAGGAGTTTTGATACCTCGTGTTTGATGAATGCATTCTTGACTTTGGACCGAGGCCTCCTCTTCTGTTTAACCGAGTGGAACTTCGGATCCAAGCTCAGCTTGTGAGTGGTTATTTCTGGCGGGATCCCTGTCATATCAAGATGGGACCAAGCGAAACAATCTATGTAAGTTATAAGGAATTCAATGAGTTTTTTCCTGAGCTCGAGAGTTAACCCCGTGCCCAGGTATACCTTCCGATTAGGCAAGTGTTCGATCAATATGACTTGCTCCAGCTCCTCGACCGTTGATTTTGTGGTATCGAAATCATCAGGGACGATGAACGACCTAGGGATTCCGTAATCATCATCCTCGCCTGATTCTTTCTTCTCCGGTTCGGTCGGGGCTGGTATCAGTGATTGCTATTTAGTTTCTTCCTTCCTAACCGGCTCCGTGTTCTTTGATGTCAAGAGTGCGGACATCGGGATCACCTCATCGACCGCGAACATTTCTTTTGCGGTCGGCTGCTCTCTGTAAACCGTCTTGATCCCTCCCGGTGTGGGGGATCTTCAGTGCCTGGTGTAGTGTCGAGGACGCTGCCCTCATGTTGTGAATCCATGGCCTTCCGAATAGAGCATTATACCTCATATCCCCTTCGATCACATAGAACTTCGTTCCATAAATAGCCCTGGCGGTGTTCACCGGCAGGGTTATCTCCCCTTTAGTAGTTTCGCATACCATGTTGAATCCGTTTAAAACCCGAACTGTCGGCACTATTTGGTCTTGCACCCCCAACTGCTCTACGACCCTCGATCTGATGATATTGGCCGAGCTACCTAGATCAATTAACACACGCTTAACTCAAGATTTATTTATGAGTACAGATATTACTAGTGCATCATTATGCGGTTGCACGATACCTTCAGCATCCTCATCATTGAAAGAAATAGTCCCTTTCGGGATATAATCTCGGGTTCGTTTTTCCTTGTGATGGATACCTTAATGCGCTTTAGCATTGGTCAATATGGGACGTCGATTCCACCAATGATCATGTTAATGACGTGTCGAGGTTCCTCTTGTTCGGTCCGTTTGTTGGAGTCCCTATTCCTGAAGTGATTTTTGGCTCGATCACTCACAAATTCCCGGAGGTGACCGTTATTGAATAACCGAGACACTTCTTCTCTTAGTTGTCGGCAGTCCTCGGTCATGTGGCCATGAGTGTCATGATACTTACACATCAGGTTAGGGTCTTTTTGGGTAGGGTCAGACTGCAATGGCCGAGGCCACTTGGTATCTTTGATGCGCCCAATGGAAGATACGATGTTGGCATCATGACATTGAAGTTATATTCCGATAATCTCGGTGCCTCTCTGGCCTCGAGTGGCCAGTCGAAACCATTTTTTCTCATGAGTCCCCGACTATTGTGGCCTCAATCATTCCTTTTTCATTTCTTGCAGGGTTACGCTCGGATCTGCTACCCCTTCGATCTCCGCTATACGATTGGTACCGATCCCTATTCGATCTTGATTCATGATCGATGACTCTCTTAGACCTGTCATTAGTTCTGATGGGATAAACGGACCCGCATGGGGCCCCGATCTGATCATCCTCGACTTTGGTTTTTTATTAGTACCTGTTATGGATGTCGGCCCAAGTTACCGTCGGATATTCTATCAAATTCTGATTCAGCTGTTGTGAAGCCAAGGAGCTTTGGGGGTTGAGTCCTTGAGTGACCGCCTGAACGGCCCAAGCGTCCGCAATCAGAGGCAGGTCCATTCATTCCATTTGAAACCTCGACACGAATACCCTACACGAATTCCCTGAGCATTTCGTTATCTCTTTGTTTTACTTTGAAAAGGTCCGATTTTCTGGTCTCGACCTTGATGGCCCCGGCGTGCGCTTTTACAAAGGCATCTGCAAGCATAGCAAACAAATCAATAGAATTATGTGGTAAGTGGTGATATCATATCATTGCTCCTTTTGACAGGGTTTCTCTGAATCTTTTCACCAAAATCTACTCAATTTCATCATCTTCTAAGTAGTTTCCCTTGATGGCACACGGTCACGTGTTCATTTGGATATGTGGTTCTATTATACTTAAGAATTTCGGGCATACGAAACTTCTTCGGGATTGACTTCGGTGTCGTGCTCGGGGGGAAAGGCTTTTGGACAAATTTCTTGGAGTGCATGCCTTTCAATATCTGGGGCGCTCTTGGGATTTGATCTACTCTAGAGTTATAGGTCTCCATTTTTTTGTCGTTAGCCTCAATTCTCTTCTCCCCCGATTCCACTCACTTTGTCAGTTCCTCAAGCATATTTATTATTTCGGGGTTGGTCCTGGGCTCAACTTCACCCAGCCTTTCCGTGACTTGTTTATTTCTTCGGGTATTTTCCCGGGATGGTTTGAGCTCGATTCTGTTGGGGGCACGGATTTGGTTCTACAGCTGGGCTATCGCCGCCTGTTGAGCTTGTAAAATTTCGAAGATCACTCGAAGATTGATCTTGTCACCTTCACCGTCGTGTGTACCTCGAACTGTTGATCGAGCTCCTCTGCAAATGTTGTTCTCGGGGTCGGTCGGCAGGTTTGCATCAATGGCCACATGTGAGTTAGCATCAATTTGGTCCGCAACTCAGACTCCGTTAGGGTCAGCAAGGGGCACCTCGTTGCTAGGTACTATATTGTTGTTTTCGCCATAGTGGCCAGACTTAGCATCAACATTCAAGTGAGCAGATTGAGAGTTTGGCATTCTTAAGTTGACCTGAAATTAAAATCTTAAAGAACAAGCATAAAACAGAGTGTGTTATGAAAATTTGTATCAAATTACTACTATTATCCTTAGCTCCATGGTGGGCGCCAAACCGTTTACCCTTAAAAATGGATAACAATTGAATTTACACGCGTTTTGAGGATATATGGACTAATTCAATACAAGTGATTGAACATCGTTAGATGAGCAAATTAAAGATAGAATAAATAGTCAAACTAGTAGTAGTACCGAGTTTAGGCTCGGTTATGATCCAAGCACTTAGCCTGCCTTCGATTCGGTACCAAACACTTATGAAGAACTATGAGTAAAATCAAGAACTTAGAATGATCTTTAAAAGTAGAGAAAACAAATGTACTTAGAATGATCTTTGGAAATAGAGAAAATAAATGTATATTGTCTTGATATGCGTGTTACAATATGTTTAATGAATAATCAGCTTCCCCTTTATATAGTAGGGGAGTTTTACCCTAAGTACAATTCTAAAAAGATAAAAATCTTCCTTTTTGCTAATTACTAATATGTCGCTGATACGAGTCGAGATTCACGCCGTGATATCCGGTTGGATACGGATATCACGCCCCTTTGTTAATCGTGCGTGGTCGTTCGGTAATGTTCTCCGAGGTCTTGCAACTCGAACCGGGCCCGGATGGCGCGGTCTCGATGGCTCCAAGGGTAGGTATTTTGCTTGTGCCTTGATGCGAGAGGCTCCTGGCTTCGATTCTGATTCCCTGCAGTTATGTCCTTGCTTCGTTTGCCTCACTGAGAAATCGGGGTACTCCCTAGCCTCGATTTTACCGGTATACAGCTACCTCATAGGAATTATGTGTGACATACTAATCTGAATGCAACCTTCTTTCTCAACGTCAGGAAGTTGTGGGCATGCCACATCATTAAGGATTCATCTTCTGATCAAATATAATTAAATAAAGGGGCAATGTATACTTTTTAAAAGCTCCTCTAAATTTGTTTTCATATTTTTTTTTTGTTGGGGATGCTCGAAAGCTTTTCATAAGAGCGCTTCAAAAATTTAGAGTGTTGATAGCTCAAACACCAAAATTTGGGGGGGAAGGGTGAGGGGAGGGATTTATGCTGCCCTTTCTGTGAAAAATCTTATCTATATATCTACAATATTTTGTTGAAAATTTTCTATTTGATATTAGTCGATATCTATATATCTACAATATTTTGTTGAAAATTTTCTATTTGATATTAGTCAATTATACCCGTTTTATTTTAGCGCCTACATTACCTCCTATGGTTAGACCTCTATATAACACCATCCATATATAACAACGCTTCATTATAAAATTCAAATTTTTCGGAACCAATTTTCATTATGGTATAATATATATTCTCTATAGCAACAGTTCACTATAAGATCCAAAAATATTTGGAACAAACGAGACTGTTATAGAAATGTTTCACTGTATCTATAATTTATAATCTATAGGTGATTTCATGTCAAGTTTTATATGGTGAAGTTGGCTGCACATGAAAATATTCACTCTAGCTAGTCAACTAGCTTAGCCTGCTTTAGTATTGAATACTTTATTATGTAACAGTATCGTTAAAATTATTTGGTAGTTTTTTTAGGCACCGCTGGGGACAAAGGTCTATGGCGTATTAAACATATGCTTTGTCACTTAATTTTATATAACTTCCATAATTATGAGAGAAATATTAGAAACGGATTTGTTCTTGATACTCCAATTAATTAGCATGGAGAAGGATGATTTTTACTAATTTCATTCATTCGATTTAATGAGAAATTATGAAAAAGTAGTCAAAGTTCATTATTTTCTTTTCTTTTTTAGCTAGTGGAAAAAATATGATTATCATATGCTCAGAGATCGGAGCCAGGATTTGAATTTTATGGGTTTCAAATTCTAGGACAACGACATAAGATATTAGTAACTGAGTTATGAATTTTATTTTTGTATATATTTAATAAATTTCTTAATAAAAATATAAAGTTTGACTAATAGTTATTGGGTGCGACCAAACTCGTACTTTGGCTTCTAGCTCCGCCCTCCAGAGTATTAGTATATGTTTGAAAAATTGAGGGTGAAAAAAAGTTAACCGTTCAAATATAAGTAGTGCTGTCATGTGACGGGATGTTACCAAATATGGTCCCCGAATAAAACTGTTAGTATTGTGATTTGTGGATAGTATTGAAAAGATTTCAAGTGCTGTACCAAAGGAAGAAGTACGACATTTACTCAGTAAATGCAAAGTTTCTTTAGTTAGTATATCAACCGCGATAAGCCAGAGAAATGATCTGTAAAGTGGATAGAAAGTTTAAATTCAATGGAAAATATTTTTCAATCAAACAAAAAGTAAATGGATACCTAACTTCCAGTCACAATTATTGACCAACATGGAGTAAAAAATAAAATATATAGTTGTTTCATTTGTGACATGTTCAATGGTTTTTTCCCCCGTTGCCAGTTTTAGGGTGTGAAAACTAACTTCCAGTACAATTTTTAAATTTTAGTGACAATTCATCACGTAGTACAACTCCAATCATATATCATATATGCGTATCTCGCATGCTTTGGTTTTTGACTAAGTTGCATAGATTTTCCTCATATTTCTTGACATAATGATGCCTTTGGCTTTCTTCAAATAATTATAGAAATGAGAAAGATAAGCATTATTATTTGCTTATAGTGACTTAAATTAAGAAAAAGCGCTAGCTTCTATGTTATACATCTACACCTATGTAGGTTCCATGATCTAATTTATAACTCTCAAGATTCATATATTGGAATGTGAAACCTATACATGTGTGTAGAGCATGTATATTAAGCAAATAATAAGCTTAATATATTTTACAAGCTATTTCACGTTATGTGTCGTAAATAACATCACTATGTGTGTGCTGGTTTTGGGGTAGCGGCGGAACCAAAATTTTTACAGGGGGTTAAGAAATAAAAAAATTTAAATATGTGAAAAAATCAAGGGGATTCATATATATATATATATATATATATATATATATATATAACTTTACATTACCGATGAGCCCTTTTCGCGCCCGGGGAAAGAGAACAATTAACCAACTAGAGAATCACCTTTTGTACATGATTTCTGGTCGTTTAGTGCAAAATAATCAATGGTTATTGCCTCTTCAAGACCAAACAGAGTACCTAGTATTCACGGATTAGAGAGTTATTTCATTCATACATTGGCATTTTTTTCACAGTTACACGCCTACAACACATAAACAGCAATTCCACACAATCTAGTCTCGTGCTTTAATATTCTCTATAATAAATGTACATTAGAGTGGTATCGGGCGGCATTTCTTGACCCATTTCAAAATGGAAATGGGGAAGTATACAAACAGCTATTCTTAGGGCTATTATTTAGGAATTAGCCAATACTTATTTTATCTTGAAATATTGAACTAAAAATATTAATTTCAGGACAATTCAGGACATTTGTGCTCCAAAAGATTGAACTGAAAACTAAAAATTCAAGATACATTAGTTAATTCCTAAATAGTAGGTGAAAATAGCATGTGCTAGCTAGTTTTCGGACAGGTAATTGAAAAATAACCAGTGTTTACAAAGTCATTGAAAAATAGCCACTAGCTGCAACACGGAAAGTTCCTGCATAATATACTAGAGATTGGTGCACCTGTGTATGAACTTCCAGCATATTATGCTGGAACCCAACACACGAAAAGTTCCAGCATAATATACTGGAGATTGGAGCACTTGTGTATGCTGGATATGCTGGATCAGTATATTATACTGGAACTCTAGTATACTATGCTGGAAGTCCAGTATATTATGCTGAAATATTTTCCGAATTTTGAATAGTGTTTTCGTTCATATTTATCTTTACATGAAAAGTGGCTAAATTTCAAGCTGTGATTATTTTTCAATTATTACTTGTAAATCTGGCTATTTTTGAATCCTCCTTTAAAGTGGCTACCTGATGTCATTTTTACAATGCAAATGGCTAGATGGGCTCAAGCCCAACTCACTGGATAACAATCACATCCGAACAAAACACATCCAAAGCTCTTACCTTGAGGCAGAGTTGCAAATGATACTTTGCTAAAGAAGAAAAAAACAAAGATAAGCAACACTAGGGGAAAAAAACAATCAGGACAAAGATCACGGACTATATTACTTAGTTTTCAAAATAATCTACAATAATAATTGCCTCTTTTCGTATGATTTTCATATGATTTCTATTTTTAAATTATAAAACTTGTATAAAAACGGCATTACACCTTTCCTGAAATCAAACTTATAAAGTGGGGATTGGAATATATTTTTGGAAAACCTTTTCGGAGAATTATTTTTGAGAAAACAATTTATGCAATACAAAAACGTTGTCTGATAATTGTCGCTCCTCTTTTTAAGCTTCTACGAATTTTAAAAATTATTTGTGAGAAATTTTTTATAAAAAAAATCAGACCAGACGATTTTACACACAATGTACAATTAATTCCATTACCAGAATCCAACAAAAAATACACACGGTTTGCTCTGCACTCAGTAGGGTCACCACCAAACAAAAGTACAAGTGTATATAGTATAACGTTGTAAAGCCCCACAGACAAAGGTCAAATAGATTCCATAGTTTCTCATATTTATGGAAAAATAAATTGTATGGGGACTGTGACGTGTCTGTATAAGTATTCCATATTAGTTGAGGAAATAAAAGTTATCACTTTATATAGTTCTCGATAATTTTCACCGACATTTATTTTTAGTTTTATGCTTTTTTATAAGAAATTTTTATTTTTACGTATAAGAAAACTGAAAATAACACACAAAAAATCTTAAAATATTATTTTCTTCTATTTAAATTGTAAGTGACCACAAAATATTTCTGTCATAAATTAATTTTTAAGGTTGAGACAGGTCAAGTTTTTTCTAAACAGTTCAAACTGATTTTATATGATTGGTTTGGGTTTGAGGTACAAAGGAAGAAGAGTTAGGTGAATCTCTCAGGTGTATAATTTTTAAAAAAAATTACAGTAGTCAACACTAAAATTTATGTCATCGAGATAATTATGACCAAAACCTATTTTATAATTTGATCAAATTGTAGTTTGGTGAACTTCTTTGTACAAGAAAACAATATTTTAGACTTAAAAAATTATCAAATTTCAAGTTTGGTAAAAGTTCTTTGTCATTACTATGAAAAATAAAATCTTAGTCTCACTTTCTTTCTTGCGAGTCCATCTTAAATAGTTTGTTGTCGAATACAAAGTACAATTTTTTTGAATTTGCTGCGTTACCTCAAAAAATATTTAAGAAATGTTAACGCACTCAAGCGGTTAAGCCACATCTCAAAGTTACTTCAGTATTGGTAGTATATGTATCCGTTCCATCAATTTTAATTTGTTTTCACTTTCACTCGTCAAAGTTCATTTAACTAACATATAAGCTAATCAAAAATGATATATTTTTATTGTATTTTATTTTAAAAATAAATATTAATAATTCGGAATCTACACTAAGAATAGTATTAATAAAAATCATTTGCTTTCATTATCGAGAAGTGAAATTTGATACTCCTATTTTGAGAAAAAGGGAGCATACATTATTTATTTCGTTGACGGTGAGTAAAAGAATATTATACTTGGTCTAAGAAAAGAGATCAATTTTCCATCAATATTTGGTGATATACATTGACAACTCCGGTGGCGGACCCAAGATTTTGTACAAACGGGTTCAATCTTAGAAGTATATAAATTTAGTCGTAAAATAGTAGTTGTCAAGTGGGTTCAAATAAAATATTTATGCAAAATTTACACAATTTTAATCCTAATTTATATATATACATAATATTATTTTTTTGTGAAGCGGGTTCAGTTGAACTTACTAGCCACCACTTGGGTCCGTCACTGGACAACTCAATGCATACCTACTTAATTTTCTAGCTCAAACGAAAAATAAAACTCATACTATCTTTTTTGGTACATATACTAACTAATATGCAACATCCAAAGAAATTTACATTTGTATTTGTTTACTTATCGGATCCAAATAGCAATTGATTGCGTTGTATAACCCTTATTGGATTCCCCATGGTGTTCTAGTTTCACTCATTTTGCTATTGCAGCTGATGAACTGATAAGAAGTGACGAGAGAACCACCGGTAGCAACCTCAAATTTCGAAGTTCAGATTTCGAGTTTGTATTGGGACGATAAATATTCGATCATTCTTAATCAGAGATTTCAAGTTCGATTCTTAAAAATAAGTCATTTTTAATATCAAAGTGAGATTTCTAGACCGTGAGAATTAAATTAGTCAAGTCTCGAAAAAAAATATTAGACACAATAAAAAATATGTATAATCACCTCCGTAAAGTATGCTTAATCTTGAGTTGATCAATAAGGTTAAAATCAAGGGAAACAGAGTCTCAACTCAAGTTTCAACGGGTCACCAACATTGGAAACAACGTTCAAAACCAAAAACTCCAAATTCTTGCATATAAAGCGACGATTCAATATCATAACAGTAATAAATACTCAGGCGTGTCTTTAAAGCTTTTGCTTTGTACTAATAACTATGTCTTCCTTGTTCTTAACTCCAAATTACCAGTCTTTTCAATAATACCGTACTAATCAGTGTATAATTATATAAGATTAGGTAATTACCTACAACTTAAGCAATCTGTACGGTCACCTCTCCCTCTCTGCCCTCAACCCCAAGCTCAGCTCTCTCTAGTCCTACAACATCAAAATCATCCTCTTATTGCGTATTGTAAGAGTGTTTTCCCCCTTTCGAAAGTTCTCATTAATTGAGCTATTTTCAGAAAGAGGGGTTCTTTAAACTTTAGCTGCCATTATTTCAACCCAATTCATTTTCCTGCAAATTTTCTTGGACTTTGCTATTAAAAGATCAGTTCATGAATCAAACCCCATTTGAGTTTTGAGTTTCTTTTATTGGTTAGATCGCCACCTATTTGATTTATGTTCTGTTCAGGTTCTTGGAACCCTCTTTATTTGGAGACAGACACAAAGTTAATTTATTGAACTAACTTGTCTCAAATGGTTATTAGATCTGAGGTTTAAGAGAAATAGTTGAGCTGGGAAATCTATTTATTGCCTGTTGGATATCTGATTTTTAGGTTTGAATTTATTTTCATACGTTTTTTTACCCCCTTTTTCTATACTCCACAGTCTAGTCGTACATTGTTATTTCACTTTTTTTGTTCTTTCATTTTTAACATTCCTTTTATTGGTTGGTTGGTTTTACTTGTAATGGTCATTGTGAATGAGTTTGCTTTGGATAGTAAAACTTAAAACCAAGAATTTTACTTTTTAGTCGGTGGAAATTTGGAAGCTTTTGAGCTTCAGTACTTTCTATAGTGTTTGACCTCCATTTCTACTATTAGCCCTCATATCATCCTTTTCAGTTTGATGCTAAAGTTCCATTCTTTTCTTCTTTCTTTCTTCTCCTTTGAGAAGATCAAAGGGAAAAGCTCAAGTCTTTAGAAACTTTTTGCTTCCAACTCATGAAATTTGGCTTCTTTTTCCCTTGAAATATTTGGTAGAAGCAATTGTTGAGCATGAGGAAATATGCCAATTCTTATTCAGGAAGAGTATTTAATGATAAAAATTTTAGTTCTCATTCCGGAAGGGTATTTAGCGACAGACATTGGAAAATACCATTCTTTGTGAGCTTGCTTGTGTCTATTACTCTGTTCACAGCAACTATTTTTGGGTTATATTCATCATCATATGGAAGAGATCAAATGCAGTTGGATATGGTTTCTTCTTTTGCTAGGCCAGCAGAATCGGATGGATATTTTGTGGAATCCGATTTCCAGTCATTTCAATCAAATCGCTTTGCGAAAAGTGAACCACCTAGATTTGCTTATCTCATATCAGGCACAAAGGGTGACAGTCACAGAATGATGAGGACTTTGCAAGCGGTTTATCACCCGAGAAATCAGTATGTTCTACATATGGATCTTGAGGCTCCACCTCGAGAAAGATTGAACTTAACAATTTCGGTGAAGAATGATCCCATATTCCGCAAAGTAGAGAATGTTCGAGTAATGGCTCAGTCAAATTTAGTGACGTATAAGGGCCCTACGATGATTGCTTGTACCCTTCAAGCTATATCCATTCTGCTAAAGGAAAGTTCAAAGTGGGACTGGTTTATCAATCTCAGTGCTTCAGACTATCCGCTAGTGACTCAAGATGGTAAGTGTGCTTTCTTCCATATGCTATGGGTCGTCGATCATATATTTCTATGTATCTTTTTTACTTGGTTATTTGAAGGTCCCTTTGCAACATATTTCCTCCTATAGACTATCAATATCCAAAGATATAGACTGACAACACCATTTTAAACTTTCATCTTCACCTTTGCAAGAACATTTGATAATTACCGATTTACTTAGTTTTGCCTGATGTGATTGATAGATAGTCATTAGTGCCCTAGCATATTAGGTAAATTCATTGAAAATGCCTAATTTGCATGATCATGACACTCCATTGTTTATTACCATATATTAGTGCGTATTTAGGACTCTGTCTTTAGGATGATTTAGCATGATATATTTGGCTGAATTATTGTTACAGTGTCGAGACACTAAAATGGTTAGGGTAACATGTTTTTCACCAGCTTACAAAGGAAGTTCCTATTCTCTAGGGGGCCTTCAAGTAAGCTTATCATCTATTTCTTAAAGCTCTCTTTTGGAGGGTGTCTAAAAACGAGTAAAGGAAAAAATTGAATGAATGAGCTTAGTTCGATAGATTCTATTTTTTGGGAAATAATTCAATAGTCTCTATTGTTCCTAGGTCATAATCGCTGCTGGTGTGCCTACCTTCTGGCAGACATTCTTAGGAACTTGTTCTGTAGTGCTTCATAGGATTGCACATGAAGTGGAGACTAAATCAATAAATGGAATATTGTTGATCTGTTTGACATTCGGGTAATTCTTTGGTGCTCGATCCACTTAATTGGACTAATAAAAAAATTCTTCTTCCTTAAATGACAAAATTTATGACACTCCAAATGTCGAGATGCATTACAATCTTATACTATACTTTTCTCAAATATTTCAACTACCACTTTCTTTTTTTGGTCAAGGAATATATTCATTAATAAAGCAAGTGTAACAGTCCATTTGGACTTTCTTCTCTCATATTCTGCTTTAGTCAAGCAGGTTTTGTTAATATCGGATGGAGTTACTGATAAAGTACAATTAAGAACAAAATGATGAATATCCTTATAAAAAAAAAGAAGAAGATGAATATGTAATGTGGTTAGAGGTTTGCAAGCTCATGACCACAAGGATGCAATTGGTTCTGCTTTAAAACAAAATGGAAGTAAAGATCAATTTACATATAGGTCAAGCTCCATTTTAATTTGGTTAAAAAACATGCCATTTCACTGTATATTTTCCTTTACCAATCTAAACACAAGACTGATTATATGGCAATCCATGGTGATACACCGGACTTATATGATGTTATTGTCTATGGGTTCAATCTTTAAGGTTTTTAGTATTAACTTTCAACCTGTTATATTTTTAAATCTATTGGGTTCATATATACTATTTGTTGCAATTTTAGTGGATTGTACACATAAATTTATGTTCCCCGTCGAAAATTATGGGCTCAATTGAACTCGTAGCTTTAATGCTACATCCGCCCTGGGAGAGTATCAACCTTGCATGGCAGGTCAGTTTGGCTGTCAATTGCATATCATGTTTAAAGGCTGTTTCTTACGGAAATTAGTTATAGTTTCATGTTGGTTGTGAGGCTTTTACTCGTGTTAAACCAAATAAATCATATGATGACTTCATCTCTAAGAGGGATCTTGGGGCTTTAAATCCTTGGATCTTGTGGCTCAAAGTTTGAAAAATAACTGAAGCCGAGGTTTGATGAAGGTGACAGGAGCATTAAAACAGAAAAATAGGAAAGAAGGGGGCTATTCTTGGTGCTTTCAGTTTTACTTTACTGTATAGAATTCTTGGTTCTTGGTTGATTTAGAGCTAGTTAAGATTTAAGAAAATTTTGGGTTCTCCAGGAAATCGATTGAGATATCAAGAATAACCAGAATTGAGCTGGAATTGTGTAGTTTGATGTGATAAATATGTAGAGTCAAATTCAAGGAACACTTTAAGAATGCATGGGCATCACCTCTAATATTAAAATTGCATTACAAAGGTTCTTTTTCTGTTTTAAGAAACTCGCTTAGACGTATATATGGTTAAAAGTATTCACATTTCTGATGGGAAAATGCAATTTGAGGAGCAACATATCTATACAATGAACTTTTGAGGCTCGGCATAGAACTCGTGAAATGCGCTTGTTCCTCTATAGAAGCATCTTCTAGTGGATGAGTTTCGTTATACCCAAAAAAAATTGATAGCAATCAATATTTTTCTTCTCCTATTTCTCATTTACTCTTTGATTCTCAATTTCTCTTTCATGCCAATTTTTAGTGAATACACAGAGCGAATTGTCTCTATTCCAGCAAATGCAAATCTTCCGCGACTTACCACTCAGCCAATCAAACTTGACTAGATATTCCTACTATTCCGACATCTAAAACTAAATAAATCTAGCACTTAAGATCCTTTGGTATCAATGTATTGTCACTTTGTCCTTTTACCGTCCTCTACATTTTTCCTTCCTCGCAAGAACATAGAAAAATCCTGTTCAAGTTATGGCACAAGGCTCACCTATAAATACGAATCATAATACAATTGTAACCATACCAATTTTGCCCTTCAGTTTAGTGGAGAAAATGATAGATACTGGCAAGTGCAAGGAAAAATCTATTATTTTGTAACATCTTTAGAAAATAATAGGGAAAGACTTCTTTGACTGATGCTGAATAATAGTGAGATAGGCCAAGGAAGAAAAAAGTATTATGAAAATAATGTGAGGAATGATGAAAGAATATCACACTTCATCTAGCAGGGAGTAAGTGAACATATTTTTTTGGTTCTAGAAACATGCAAGAAAATGTTGGATTGAGAAGTTTGGTAGGTTGATTGTCAAGGACGGGAAAGGTCTTCCCCTACAACAACAACAACAACAACAACAACAACAACCCAGTATAATCCCACTAGTGGGGTCTGGGGAGGGTAGTGTGTACGCATACCTTACCCCTACCCTGGAGTAGAGAGGCTGTTTCCAAATGACCCTCGGCTTCCTTCCCTCCAAGAACTCCCCACCTTGCTCTTGGGGTGACTCGAACTCACAACCTCTTGGTTGGAAGTGGAGGGTGCTTACCACCCATCAGAACAACAACAACAACAACCCAGTATAATCCCACTAGTGGGGTCTGGGGAGGGTAGTGTGTACGCAGACCTTACCCAACCCCTACCATGAGATAGAGGCTGTTTCCAATAGACCCTCGGCATCCTTCCTTCCAAGAACTCCCCACCTTGCTCTTGGGGTGACTCGAACTCACAACCTCTTGATTGGAAGTGGAGGTTGCTTACCATCAGAACTCCCCATCTTGTCTTCCCCTAAACTCCCAAATTATTTATCATGAAATGAGAATATCTCCATCTTAATGTTTAGTTTAGCGATAGCTAAAGTATCAAATGTTATGGAGATAATGCAGAAGCAAACACCGTGCTTTAAAAGTATTGAGAAGTTTAGCCACCAAAGATGGAACATGTGGCCTAAATAATATTGCTGTGGCATGAGGATATGTGAACTTTGAAAATATAGGGGCAGCCAAGCATGAAACTATGTGTTTTCTCAGTTCCGTAACGAGACTTCCTTGAGTCTTTTTTTCCCTCCAAATTACTCAGTCTTTTCTCCCCTCTTGTTTTCGACCATCCTCCCCAACCCTGCCGCCGCTCTATCATCTAACCATCCTCATCCTCTACCATACCAAACAACAAGTTCCTGCAAAACCTTTCTTCCTTACTCCCCCAATTCCTTTGTCCCCACTAGTAAAGTTCACCAAATCTGTTATTCCTGCATCATAGCGCTTGCATTTGATTTAAAGATGGAAAATTGGGGGAATAAGGTGGTATTTTGGATCCCAAGGGGGAAAGAGATAGTGGAGTATGGAAGTTAGAAGTAGGGATGTGGCTTATAGGGAGCATATGTTGGAGATTGGAGAAAATCGGGACCAGTTTTTTTTTGTTTTGGGTACAGGGGTTGGGGGGGGGGGGTGTGGAGTGAAGGGTTAGTTGGTTCATAGAAGGCGAGTGGAAGGATGGGCCGAGGAAGGGCAAGGAGATATGTTCAATGCAAAATTATTAGGGGCTGATGCACTTCACCCTATCATAAGACAACTTGCTAACAAAAAGATTGCAGGTCTCATGTGGACATTGTAACCTTCTGCGAAAAAATTAAAGAGATTACTAGAAATGATACATTAGCAAGTATTGCAAATGGTTATTTCCTTATACTGGGATCCAATTTTCAGTCTTAAGTATGTCTTTTGGAATGTCCTTTTCTATTTGGGTTTTGGAATGCATTTACTCTTTCCAATGCACTTACCTATTTATGCTTTCATCCACCATGTAGATGTCCCATGTGGATAGACTTATCTATTGTGTAACATGTGAATCAGACACTCTGTGGAGATGAACCTTTATGTTCATGGGTATGGCAATATCTGTAGCTTCATGATACTTTTTCAATTCAGGATCTAATACTTCCTTTATTACTGATTTTGTCCGCAAAAATGAATTCAACCACCATGAGGTGTTTATCCCAAATTAAATAAGTGTACAGAAAGAAGTTTGATTGGGAGATACTTTATCAAGAATACATATGAAAGAAATCAAGAATTTCATTGTTTGGTCTTTAAAATTTATTTCACAGTAAATGTTAGGTTCTAGGACATTGTGTAATTTATGAACTTTTTCGCTCCTTCGATTACTCCTTTCTTTTTCATGGAAAATGAGATTCATTTTGGCTATTAAATGTTGCAGATTTGCTCCATGTTTTCTCTAATTTGTCCAGAAATCTGAATTTCATTGAAAACATGCTGCTTCATGGGTGGAAACTGTAAGTGAGTTAACTTTTCAATTTAAAGTGCCCAGGCATGATATGTTTTGTATTTGTATATAAAATACTTGCAATGTTAATTTGGGTTCGGTTGTTGTGTTGCAGGAACCAGAGAGCTAAACCTATCATTATTGATCCTGGTCTTTATTTGTCTAAGAAATCTGACATTGCCACCACTTCTCAACGGCGATCACTACCTACAGCTTTTACATTGTTTACAGGCGAGTTCATTTAGTAGCCGGAAATGAACCCAACTAATGTCACATGGATTATGTTCTTTACCTGTTATCTTCAGTTTGCGTGTTTTACTTGTGTTTTGAAATATGAGAACCTACTAACTAGAGACTCAAACCAAAATTGGGATTCTCTGTTTTGCTTATATTTTCATTACTGCTCTGCTTGTGATGATATACATTATTAACAGAACTTGATGTCTTGCCACGGGCTTTTTCTTCAACCCCTAGTTTATATTTTTCTCTCTTTTTGAATTTATTAAAGCAGGATGCAGTGTGCAATTTCTTTTCATCTCATGCTTATATCCAGAATTCTTCTTTTTTGTGGTTAGGCTCCGCATGGGTGATACTGACACGCTCTTTTGTGGAGTACTGCATATGGGGATGGGATAACTTTCCAAGGACTCTGCTCATGTACTACACAAATTTTGTTTCTTCACCAGAAGGCTATTTTCACACGGTAATTTGCAACTCCGAAGAGTTTCGTAGCACTGCAATAGGCCATGATTTGCATTACATTGCTTGGGATACCCCTCCCAAGCAACATCCTATTTCACTGACATTGAAGGACTTCAACAAAATGGTTAATAGCAGTGCACCATTTGCTCGAAAATTTCGCAAGGATGATCCTGTCTTAGACAAGATTGATAAAGAGCTGCTTGGTCGTACAAATCGTTTTGCACCAGGAGCATGGTGTAATGGAAGCTCATCTGACGGAGCTGATCCCTGCTCTGTGGTTGGAGATGATTCGGTGTTTAGGCCTGGTCCTGGTGCCAACAGGTTGCATGAGCTAATGAACAAACTGCTATCTGAAGATTTTCGTAGTAAACAATGCTCAACTAAGAGTTAAGATTGCTAACGTTGTTTTCGCCCTGTTCATGATGTTCTCTATATAACTAATCAAAGAAATGACCAGTGACTTGGCTGTTGCTGGCTGCAAAGATTAGGTACCATTTTAGATGTAGTGTTTTCTCACAAGTGAGAGTTCAAAGATGACCCAAGTGTACATGGTTGTATGGATAGATCACAGTTTCAATTGTAAAATTTGCTCTTTTCTTTTTTCAGTAATGATCTTTCAAGTTAGTACTAACACCTAGTATCAGTTGGACATTGAGTTACAATTGAAAAAACTTTCCAATGGTAACCTGCATGCAAAAGGATGCATGATTTGGTTGGTTTGAATTATCGATATGACTGAGGCATAAAGGTAACAACTTAGAGACGCCATGTTTGAGGCTTAGTTCCAACTTCCAGTATTCAGAGAGGCTATTTGATCTAACAGCGAAGCTAAGCTATCACTTTGCTCTCCTTTACTGGTTTTCATGCTCAATTATGAGACCTATTTAAAACATCTCACTTCGTTTTGTTCTATCATAAGGGTCAGGCTTTGTAGTAATGAAACTATTAACTTCCAAAAATAGTCATTTTCGTATTTCTGACTGTACATGTGTTTTATGCAAATCTCACAACAATCGTACAGTGAATATGAGAATGAACCACTAGAAAGTGACCATTCTATCGCGCAGTGTTTTATTACACTCAGAAAGAATGATATGCCAAAATGCAGTTTCAGATCCATTCAAATAGCATCTAGAATGAAAGGAAAAAATGGGTGAGTTGATTTCCCTTATTGACAGAAGCTTAAAGCAAGAGTGAGTAAGTTTATTCACAGCTTTTACAGATAAATCAGGCCGAATTAGAAATTAATTTCATATATCTTTCAATGATCATTTCAGGAGACAAATCAGTAAAATACCCTTTCTCCGTATCCAAGCCTTCTTGAGATGCCAGTGTCTCAACATGGTTCTGGACGCGATCAGCTCCAATTTGGTTTGGTTCCAGCAGAATGCAAGCTATCTCAGTTGAGTCCTCACCGTGAAACAGGCCTAAAGTTTGCACGGTGGGGAGGCCTCCACCTCGAGCACTCACCCTCTGAGCAATCCGTCTAGCAGCTGAGAGATCAGTCGACATGATTGGAATGTTGTACATGGCTACCCATTGATGAGCTCCAATCATCACGACACCTCTAGCTCGAGACACCACTTCCGGACCTTCATCTGGTTTAACCGGGACATGCTCCGGTTGAGCCCATCCTGCCCATTGGATGCCCCTGAAGTTAGGCCGATAATATCCTAGCTCCCTCCTTATGGTGTCCAGTGCTTTCCCCATTGGGTGAGCAGCAGCATATAAATAAACAGGTACTGCATCCAAAGGTAAATCAAGGATCTAAAGTCATTGGGTTCAGAATGAGTGTGATCTTATTAGATGTATACTTTTTATCTTTTTGTTACACATATATACGTAGTTTGTGCCTAAAGCAATAGGTTCAGTTGAACCCATAGAACCTATCCTAGATTTGCCTCTAACTGTATGCATTTGCATTTTCGAGTCAGTATAGCATATCATTTGAAAAAAAAAAAGGTCATTACTAACCTTGAAACCGGTTTCCAATATCAGCAGCAACCTTTTTAGCAAGCCAAGCAGCTTCATCCAATGAAGCTCGCGCGAGTGGATGAATGAGAATGTCATCCACGACACCAAGGCGAGGATGAGCACCCGAGTGCTGCTCAAGGTTTATGGCGTCATAGGCAGCAGCAACCATGGACACCACAGTTTGATGCAAGGGGCTGTAAATAGGGCAGCCTGTGCTGTCATGAATAACATACGATACAAGAGTATAGTTCACGCGATTGTAATCGCGGTCCTGAAATTTGTTAATAATGACTGTTTCTGGATCAAGTTTGGCAGCGCGCTCAATGGGTTCAAGAGCTTCTTTGTTGCGTGATTCGGATATGTACAGCTTGCAGCATAACAGCATAGATTGCATTACATTTTTCTTCTTGTCCTAGCAATAATAATGGCACTACTATCAATTCAAGGTGATGTAGTGTTTTCAAGAAAATGTTTGTAACTCAAGATTTCTTTTGTATTTTGGAACTACTCCTTCCGTCCCAAATTAAGCTAAAACAACTGTCCAGCAATAATTACTAAATTTGTTAATTGTTTCCAATTATACTCTTAATATTAAAGAAACAGTAGTAGTTTTTCTGAACACTGTTCAATTCTCAAAAAGCATTTAATAGGTGTAACTTAGAAAATTATAATTTTTTTCTTAATGGGAATGAAAAGAGCTAAAACAATAGTTAAAATAGGACGGAGGGAGTATATGCGATGCCATTGTGCAACGGCAAAAGACATTTCAAAGTTTTCACTTTTAATTGTAATTTCTAAATATCTCAAGTTTACAGTTAAAATATTAATCTGCATAACTTAGAATGTGACAGCTTTAAACTTTTTCTTCTAGTATGGTAAGCTAATTTGTTGGGAGAAGACAACAATCTTTTCCACAAAAGCAAAGGGCCCAATTTGAAGCCCAAATGTTAAAGGCTCAGACAAACGAGGATCACGTGTCTGACTAAGATAGTACTAGTAAGTGCACACGTGTTATGCGCTCGGTATCCCTTCCCTGTTGCAATATCTATTTCCGTCTCCTCTCTTCTTTCCACTCTTAAATTTGTATGTATAAGTAGAAAAAGGAAAACAGAAATTAAAATTACTTTAGTAAAATTTGGCCTTTCTTTCTTAGTGTAAATAGCCAAAGGAAATCTTATCCTTTAGTTTAAAAAATAGAGCGAGTCGGAATGGTTTGACAAAAATAAAAAATAAAAGAATGGAAAAGATAGAGAGATTTTTTAATTTTTTTTTTTTTAAAAAGAGAAAGATTACTGTACATATTAAGGAAAATTAGAAAACAAGAACACAGATGCCCCACCAACAAAAAAAATTCAGCAGTCACTCTCTATATAGGATCCATAAATTGGATTAACTATCTTTTGTACTTCAATTATAATGGATGTTCCTAACAATTCATGTCATAACTCATAGTCATAACAAGGAAAGGCAAAATCATAAAACACTAAGAAAGAAAATTCATAGGTTGAAAGACAAGCAGCTGATTTAGACCAAGTGAAAGAAGAAAAGTACCAAGAAAAATTAGAAATTTTACACCTATAACATAAAAATTCAGACTCCAGTAACAACAATGTTAGAAGTTGGAAACCAAAGGTTCCCAAAATGTGCATAACTTCAATGGAGAAAAAAGAACAATAGAGGAAAAGGGGTAGAGAGAAGAGTACTCCTTACCTTGGAGATTGAATTGGATTCCATCTTTTTTGAAGTGTGACTTGTGGCTTTAAGTTGAGTTTTTCTTCTATCTTTGTATTTTGTTGATGAATAGTTTCTTGAAGATGATGAATGGAAAGGGGGAAGAAGGTGTTATATAGGATACAAGGCTTTTGCTTGTAGCTATTGGTTTGATTGACTCAGCAATGATGCTGACACATTACAAATCAAATGTCCCCACAATGAAAATCCTATTCAAACTATTAGGTGCACAAAGTATTCCGCGTTTATAAAGAGTTCGGGGAAGAATCGTAACCCAAAGGTATAATATATGCAGTCTATCCTGATGCAAGCGTCAGCGACAGATTCCATAACTCGAACCCATTACGTATAAATCATACGAAAGGCTCTCCTTCCAATCAACCTATTAAGTAAGCAATACCAAATTTTCTTAAAATAATCCATAAGCCTAATCCAAAAGCCAAACAACAGAAGAAAGAAAACTGCTTTGACAAATATTAAAAAAAATCGGCACATGACACATGCTATGTTCAATATTGCTTACTTTAATATCAGCAAGTATTTTTTAGCCTCACGCGAAACTGACTGTTTTGATTTCTATTATTGTTTAAACATTCTTCTCATATCTTCTTCATTATTATTCGATCATTTTGTTTAAGAAAAAAAATATTGCTGGATTAGAACGTTTTTGTCAACCCCATCTCTCATTGAGGGAAAAAAAATCCTTTTGACATTTGGCAAAGCTTAATTGCTTCTCAAACTAAAGTTAAGAGTATAAAAATGATACTAATGAACTGCCGCGTTTGTCGAAAATATATATATATATATATATATATATATATATATATATATATATATATATATATATATATATATATATATATATATTCAATTAACAGTTTTATTATGAAATAGATGATTGAAATGGGCCTGCCTTGGTTTCAAATACTGATGAAAGATATTGGATACAAACAAAAACATGTGAAACGCTAGCATAAACAAAAGGCACTAAATTGAAGATAAAGAATCTTACTCCCTGTTTTTTTTTTTTTGAATAAATGGTAATCCATTAACTTAAATTATAGTCTTTTGAATTCTATGATTGCATAATAAAGTTGCTTTACATGGGGTTTCCTTATCCTCCTCACCCTCCCTATCCCAATGCCAGCTCCCCCGGGGCAATGGTACAGTTCTTTTTTTCTTTTCTTTTTTTTTGGGGGTGGTTGTGGGGGGGGGGGGGGGGGAGGGTGTAGCAAGGTGGTGGTGATGATGAAATGGATCTTATGGCAAATATTTGAGTATGTAATGCAAACACTTAGGAAAAACATTTCCAAACATATGTTAGTCAGATTGTATAGTTTCTGATTACACGGATATGCAATCTATTACTGGAAAAAATCATCTTGAAAAGATCATATCAGAATCTTGATAAAAGATATTTTGGAAGAAATTGAAGTCACAAGTTCAGTTGTCAAGAACAGACCATGGTACTTACTGTACACGAATACAAGAAGAAACAAATGAGTTGCTGGGGTGACAAGGAAATGAGAAGGACTAACCAGAAAATAACAAATTAATTCCATGCACCTAATCTTATCTATTACCATTTGGTATTCAGCTTTATGACAAACTCACTGTCTATTACAAAGCTTAATCTTTTCCATGCAAATTGGATTTAAGAATCCATATCCATCTCTTGTCTGATACTTTTGCACATGTCCTATTCCTGATCAAGAATGTCCAATCAACCACATTACAATGAAGAAAGAAACCTTTTATTTAGACAGCTCTCTCTATGTATATGAAGAGAATAAGAATGTTTAAGAAATGCAGTAAGATAATGATATTATGTGCTATAATAAAATGTAGATAAGCCGGAGGAATTTACCCGTACACACATATTGCTTACCTCTGGAGCTCAAAGTCAAGAGGCTTCGAAAATCTCAGCCAAAACAGCGAAAAGAGAAGGAAAAAAGGAACGGGGATAGAATAACTTGCTCCTCTAGCTTCTAGTCAGAATGTTGAACTAGTTTCAAGTAGCTTTCAATTATTTTTTCTTCTGAGAAATCTGTATAATATCCCTTTCCGACAGCAATACCCTCTTCCCTAGCAAGCCGCTCAACTTCAAGCTGTACTTGGTCGCCACCAATCCTAGCTGGTTCCAGTAAGTTGCAAGCAACCTCAATTGTGCCACCTCCGTGAGTTAGTGCCATGGATTGCACTGACGGAAGTCCACCTCCTCTTCCACTGACTCTCTTTGCAATTTTACGAACAATGGATATGTCATTGGTGAAGACGGGAATGTTATAGTTGTCAACCCACCTGGTAGCTCCGATTGTAATCACACCTTTTGCTTGAGTTGCTCGGGAAGGACCCTCATCGGGCTTTAATTGCAAAGTCTGCGATTTTGGCCCACCAGCCCACTGGTTCTCACTTGAATTAGGATGGAAATATCCCAACTCCCTTCTGATTGAATCAAGTGACCTTCCCTCTTGATGTGCTGCTCCATATAAGTAGGTCGGGACTGCAGTCTACGTTTAAGACCACTTAATAACATTTGAAATTTATAGAGCAGCAACAACTTTCACAATATAAGGCACAGCTTCATCCTATTACCACGATATGGATTTATTGGCAAATTGTAGAATGCAATGAAGACACAAAGTTATAAGTTCCAAAGACCTTATGTTCCACTTAATTGAAGACTATGATAGTAGGTTTTAGAGGTTATTTCTACAATTTAGTATAGTCTTGCTTAATATCAGCTCTTCTCCAGGAGATACAAAAATAAATATCTTATCTAAAGCAACAGCTTCTGTAGTATGATTTGATCCATCAAAGTTGGTCCAAATACCTTATCTACCAGATCTCAAGTTTGTGTAGGTCTCTGCATGGAATATTAGCGAAATGCAACAAAAGACACTAGCTACTAGTATTCAAACACTTTAAGTAGCACTTAGCTAAAGGCACGATAGAACGTATGAGAGGTTATTACTACGATCTAGTTAAAACCTAGCTTTATATAAGCTCTTTTGAGGAGTATGAAACAAGAAAGGGCTCGTGTTAAACATATCGATTTTGTTGAATAAATTGATCCATTAAGGGCAGCTATCCACAGATGTCCAGATACCTCGTCTACTTGTTTTTTTCTTCTTTTCTTTTGATAAGGAATACCTTGTCTACTAGATCCTAAGCTTATGTAGAGCTATGCATGTGATCTCACACAATGATTTCTGTGGTTTGATTGAAGTTCCAATAATGGAACTAATGATGGAATAACTAAACAGAACCATACATATCAGATATGCTTCCTTACACTAGTCGATCACATCTTAAAAGAGAGGTACTGGAAAAGAGAAAAAATAAGCCCTGGAAAGTATTGATCGATACAAAGTGATTGTATTAAACTTGCCGATTACCTTTTGGAAAGGCACCAAGTACAAGTTATTATTTTATGATGAATGTGACAGGGAAGGATTGAGGTAGCTTCGTTGCATCATATGGACAAATAACTAATGCAGTATTGTTATTCGCTAAAAGCAGAATAGTCCGTTATAGAGCAACCAACCACCAAATATTCCACCTAATCCCATTCCAATGGTAGCTTTTTTTCATGTGTCTCCTCCAAAAGTAAGATCTTTATACCACTCAACAAGCTGATTTCAAATCCATAGCAGCAAATATTAGTCAAGAGTGGAGGTTGATTAATTTGACTAACCCCTTCAATATTCAGTGCTTTAAAACTTATGCTCAATTTGTATATAATCTTTTTTTTCCCTTCAAATTCCTAACAAAAAGTATCATTTTTTGTTAGAATTGCGTCTTTTTTAGCAGCCTTCAAACAAATTAGTTAAATATAGACCACATAAAAATTGAATTAGCCAATACAACTCTTATTGCGAAACAAACACCCGTTTCTTCAATTTAAATGAATGAACAATGAAATAGCATTTGATACAACAGGATCCATTCCTTTCTAATATATCAACATTTAGCTACATTAAAGAAACAACAAGCCTTATAATTTACTATAGTTTTTTCATGATGCCAAATCAAACCATTGTAAGTGCTAAATTTTCAAATGCTCGCTATCATATTAAGCACAAAATATTATGACTAAAGGTGCTAAGAATGTTAAAGATTGGTTATAATTTAGAACCGGAGATAGAAATGTATCAACCAAAGATAAGTATTCGTACAATTAATCTTTGTGTTGATGCAAAACCAAGACTCAATCTTTTTTAGCTGCAAATCCACTTCCAAGATACCAAACATACAATTAGCCTTTCCATTAATGCAAATACCAAAATTCAATCTTTATAACAGAAATATCACTTATAAGGGGGTGTATGACTAAAAAGATAAATGACAAACCTTGAAGATTAGAACCAACTTCAAATGCCAAAGACTTAGCAGTGGAAGCAACTAACTCCAAAGAAGTGATAGCCAAGGGGTGAAAACAAACATGGTCCACAACACCAAGCCTAGGATGAGTTCCACAATGCTGTTGAAGATCAATTGTCTCAAATGCAGCTTTGACCATTGCAAAAGAAGCATTTTTTAAGGGACAAGATTCAGTTGAGGGATTGGGATATAATTTGGAGACAAGGGTGTAACCAACTCTGTTGTAAATCTCATCTTCAAATTTGTTAACAATGGGAACCTCTGGAAATAACTTAGCAGCTTTTTCAATTGATTCAAGAGCTGCCCTGTTTCTGCTTTCTGATATGTACACTTTACAGCAAGCCAACATCAACTTTAGCATTTTCTTGTTACTGTTCTTAGAAAAAAGAAAGAATTTGGGGTTGAGTGTAGGAAAGAGATTGATCATGGAACATTTCTACACCACACACAATTTTTGAGATTATTCTTGTGGAGTTTGGGCCAGCTCTCTGGGTTTATTTCCTAATATTTTGGTCCAGTGGGCTTTAGTAGTTCTTAAAGCCCATCCCATTTGGAAGTCCATCTAGTGAAATGTAATTTTTTATTGAGCAACGTATGTATGGGTGAAGTGTACCAGTAGCCACTTTTAAACTTGTTGTTTCAAATATATCCATAATTTATAATGTATTTAAAGATTTTACCAATTTATCCAAACTTCAGGACTAAGTATCCTGAATCTTTGAGCTGCTAATTTGGAATTCAGAACTTAGTGGCCTAAATTTTTGAGCTGCTATTTTGAAGTTCAGGACTAAGTGTCCTGAATTTCTGAACTGCAAAATTAAAATTCAGGGCATAAGATTCGAATTTGGACATAATTTTTGAATTTTAGGACACAATATCCTGAAATTTAAACTTTGAAGCTTAAACTTCAGGATATCGTATCCTGAAATTTAAGCAAATTGGTTAATCTTTAAATACATTCTAAATTGTAGATATTTTTTAAACAACATGCTTTAAAGTGACTACACAGTGTTATTTCCACCGTATGTATAAACACTTTTACCGACTTACAATTTGGTTTACCATTTCCGTTCCCACATAAATATTTCACAATAACTTATTTGTGTATATGTGAAATTATTTGTGCTAGAAGAATTTGAAATAAAAAACGTATGTTTAACAATATAATAGAGCTTGCAATGAAGAGAAAAAAGACACCCTTAGGCTTTAAGAATAGGAGATATTACCTGCTTTAAGAATTGAGCTTGAGCAAACGTTTGCTTGGGCTTTAAGAATGCAAAAATTATTCGTTTGCTTGAGCTTGCAATATAATTTAACGTTTGTAATATCTTCTATTAAATAATGGATAGTTAAATAATTACAAAAATAAAAAAAGATAATACAAGACAAACAACAAAAAAGGAAAAAAAGAAAATAACAATAAAATAAAGAAGGAAGGAAATTAAGTGGGCCTTAGCCCATCTGCTTCAAAGTGACGAAGCTAGAAAAGGGTTTGAAAACAAAAAATCCTTTTAGCCAACCACATATCAAACGGGAAAAGAAAGAAAACGTTTCTAGTGTTTCTTAGCGCCGAATATCGTGTTTCACTTCGTCATCGGCATATATTCTTGAGCTTCAACAATAAACTCCAGGTAATTACATGTAATTCTTCTTCTTCTTTTGATACAATATTATTTTATATTCATGATTCCTTATGGGACTGAGTAGAGAAGATGTTGGGATTGGATTAAGAGTTTAAAAGATGAAGTTTAGGGAATTTGAAAAGGGAAAAGCGCCATATTTAAACTTCTGTAGAATCAAAAGATGACTAAAATCCCTAAAGAAAGAAAATGTTGGATTTGAGAAACAAAAGAAGCCTAAAGCTTCACCAACGTGAAAGAAAAATTTGAGAAAATAAAAAGCTTTGATAACTAAAGTTTTGGTCAACCAGGTCCGGTGAAGTTTGTAGTTGCTCTCAGTGAAAATACTCCACGGCTTAGAACAAAAAAATCAATTTCTCCTTCTTTGGAATTCGCTAGAATACTTTCCATAGTGTACATTCGTTGTGTACAAAAAAAAGATTTAAATACCAATTAAGAAGGAATATTATGGACAATAATATTATCTGATTTTTGTAGTATTCATATGATTAAGGAGACCAAATAGTACAATTAATAGACTATATGAATGACCTTTGTTTAGAAGATTATGGACTCGATTAAGTTAACTGTAGAATGGGTAAACAAAAAATTTGACAAATTGAGAACTAAACATGTGATCCCGAGAGGTGGGTATTCAAATTCACTTATGAATTAGCCCGAACAAGAAAATTAACATGAGATCAATATGATATGATCATAGATTGATTGAAGGAAGCCGTACGGATTGCTCGAGGGGACGAGTTTGGTATTTCGGCACGAGTACTGTGAGTAGTAATCTTACCGCAATTTGTGTTTTCATACCCTGCATGGTTTACATATTATTTTAAAAATAAAATGTGTTACCAAATATTTAAAATTACATGTGGGACAAGTCCTTTACTTGATATGGTACTGAATAGTTAACTTGAGATGCTTATAGTTATTTAAAAAGTTCTCCATGTAACTAGACATGTTTTACTGTTACTAGAGATATGATTACCGTTACCGAAATTGGATTACATGATTTGATAAAACTTAAAATGCCTTGTACTTTTTGAAAATGCTTCCATGTGAAGATTTACTGTTTACAAAGAAAAGTATGAATGGGAGGAGACTTTGAAGGATCCCGTAGCTAACGACGAGTTTGTTAGACCTGATGCACTTTGTATTTACCGATTACCGAGTACAGTTATAGCCCTCGCTAGTGGGAAGGTAGAACTAGCATACAGTTACAGTTTTTCCTCCAGTAGGAACCTGCAGTTATATTTGACTTCTTTTACGAAGGGTCCCACATAGTGATACAAATTATATGATCCTTTTTTGGAAACCTCCCAAACATAAAGATTTGCTATGAGAAAGTATTTACTGAGTTTATTACCGATTTGTTAAATTGATTTCTGTTACAGAAAACACATGAAAAGACTGATTATATTTACCATTTTAGAAAGAGCATTCTTATGATATTTTCTGTTTGATATACTAGCATATTTTCTAACTTGTCCCCAATTAAAAACAGTTGTGGTTAAGTATTATTACTCACTGAGTTAGCTACTCACTCCCCGCTACGCAAGCGAGGATTCTATTAGTTAGAGTACACGAGTTGACGATTCCTGGTGAGCCCCGCATTTATTCGCGTGGGCAAAAATTATTATTTATTTGTTATAGTCTCTTTCTTAAAACTCTTAGAGTCTCTCCATATTTATTTTTATGAGTCATAAATATTCTTTTATTGATATAGACTTGTGACTCGTATTAGACTTTCCTATCGTATACTTGGAGATGAAGTTAGTATTATTGTATTGGAAATATTTCGTGAATAAGGATTATAACTTGTTTGGTCAATATAGGTTGTTTATTTTGTTGATTTCTAAGACAGATTTATTTTTGGATAGTCCTAAAACAGGGAAAACTCTGTCTGATTTTCTGTAAATTACCGATGAGGCTTACTTGGGAGCACTTGCTTCTAAGCGCCGGTCATGATCTTAAATTGGGTGGTGAAAAAGTTGGTATCAGAGCTTAGGTTATTCTTCTGACTAATGAAGCACACGTCGGTAGTAGAATCTCAATTATGATTATGTAGCTGGCCATTCCCATAATCGTGATTCTGCAAGGACGTGATGGGATATGTCTTGTCTTTCTTTCTTATTCCTCCTAACGTATGTGGTGGTTAGGGTCAAATAATTACACGTGTCACTGTTATCTTGTTCCTGTATGGTTCACCCAATAATAAAATTTGGCTAAAGGTTCAAAGATATCAAATAATGATATTAGACAAGCAATTGTCTCCCGCAAAGGAAAGCGACATAAATAGTAGACAAGGACAATGAAAGGGTCATTGTGCCATAATGAGGAGCTTTCTTTCCGCTAACATGTTTAGTCGTGTCCATTCCTGAAATTAGTACTGTTTTACCATCATAGCAATAGGAAAGTGTCATCACAAAGGTACTTACCTCAATGCAAAGAGAAATTGAGATCTCGATGGAAATAATAGATAGACATGAGAAGAATGGGCAACAGAATAGTTCTCTAGAGTCATCATGCACGTAGAAGATTGTAGGGAACATAAAAGTATCCTTAATAAAGTTCCTAAAGTTGAAACTACCAAGTATATTATTTCTGATAGTTCATACGATCCTTAAGGGTTTTTGATAAAATATTTACCACATTACGAGCTATAGGATATTTCATGGAATGGTCTATGGAACAAGCAACTTATAGACCGCAGAACATGTCGAATACATGAACTGATACCGTACTCTTAGGTATGCCAACAAGACAAACACAAATAATTTGCGAATGATTTCACTAAATTATTTATGAATCACTTCCTTCTCGACAAGTTTCTAATATGAACTTTCCTGCAAGATAGTTAAGAAATTAATTTAGACGATGGGTGTAACGACATATAGCACCTAACTTTCTCAATTGTATAGATAAGCAATATATTAAGTTTAGAGGCTTGATAAAATATTGGTTAACCATTTAAACAAGGTAGTAACTACACATACGAAAACCTTGATTTATTATGTGGAAGTTACACTTAGCGGAAAGATTGAAAAATATGGATATGGTAAGCGTGCACGTAAGAGGACCGAGATTAGGAAACGTTTCAGTATGGATTTTAATATGGGTTGAAGATTTAAAAATCACGAATATTTTGAAATATTGAGCAATCCTTCTTGGGTTGCCACTTTTGTAAAAAAAAAACCTACAGTAGTAAACATGTGTATACGAGCTTATTACATTTGAGTTTAGAGAAGAAATATTCTAGATGACCAATTTGTACTTGATGTGGTATGTTGTGACATGCCGATGGGTGTGGATTATCTATCATATTACCACATTACCTTTGATTTCTACATAAAGGTAGATTGATTGAGATACCCAATAAAATTAGTTTTGTACTAAAAAGGATTTTTTAATAGTAATGGGTAACGTTATATCACTTATCAATGTTTAATGATTATTGAACAAAGATGGTAGGAGTCTCATAACGATGGTCAATACAAGAGATGAGACACTTAGTTTGGAAAAGGTACCAGTAGTACGAGAATTTTCATGAGGATTACTAGGACTACTTCCAGTAAGAAAAATAGACACCGCCTTTGTTTTGACACATAATATGCAAGCTATATCATATGGCATCAACGGAGTTGAGAGAGCTAAATGAACAATTGCAAGACTTGTTGGATAAGAGTTTTATTATGCCAAGTGTTTCACCAACGGGTGCACCAATGTTATTTGAAAGAAAAAGGGGAGAATAGGTCCCTAAGAATGTACATCGACTACAGACAATTGAATAAGATAACGATACATAATACGTACCCATTGTCTCGTATAGATAACTTGTTTGATTAGTTACAAAGAGCCTCCCACTTTTAAAAGATTGATCTCCAGTCTAGTTATTATCAGCTTAAAATAATAAAGGAAGATATTTTGATATCAACCTCTAGAACTCAGTAAAGATATTATGAGTTATTTGTAATGCCTTTTGGACTGGCTAGTGCTCCAGCCGCTTTTATAGATATAATGAATATGGTATTTGAGTTATTTCAAAAAAAAAGATCATAGTTTTTATTTTTGATATTTTGGTATATTCTCGTAGTCAGGAAGAATACGAGTACCACTATATATATATATATATATATATATATATATATATATATATATATATATATATATATAGACGCTGCCAGAAAAATTACCTCTTTTGCCAAGTTCTTGAAGTGTGAATTCTGGATAGACTCAGTTCGGGCATATTGTAACTAAGAATGTGATTATGGTAAAATTAAAGAAGATAGAAACAATTCATAAATGTCAAAGATCAACTATTCCTATAAAGACCTGCAACTACTTGGCCTGGCAGACTACTATTGACATTTGGTATAGGACTTTTCCGAAATAGCAGCGCCATTAACCTAGTTAACACCAAAAAATAAGGTTCCAGTGGACAGAGGAATGTGAGCAGAGCTTTAGGAACTCAAAACATGTTTAACAACTATACTAATATTAGCCTAACTATCAGGTTCTATAGGACTCACGATATTCTGTGATGCTTTTAGGATGGATTAGGATGTGTCCTCATGCATATGATCGTGTTATACCTTATACTTCTAGACAACTCAAGAAGGACGACCTACACTATCCTACTCATGACTTAGAGTTAGTTGCAGTGGTTTTGGCTTTTGAAGGTTTGGAGGCATTACTTATACTGGGAAACTTGCGAAATTTATATAGACTACAAGAGTCTGAAATACGTATAAACCTTCAGCAACATAGATGGATAAAACTATTTAAGGACTATAATTGCACTATTCTATATTATCTTGGAAAGTCCATTGTTGTAGGCAATGCAATTAATTAAAAACAATTGTGGGATAGTTTGGCACATATATGTCACGACCCAAAAATTTTACCACAAGCGTCGTGATGGCACTTAGTCTCTAAGACTAAGTAAGCCGATTATAATCATAATTCAAGCCATTTTTTTAAAAAAAATAATAATTTAATACAACCTCCCAAGACTGATAATACTGAGTCACGAACTCTAACTGAATACATGAAATTATCTTGAGGATCGAATATACAGTACTGATCGAATAAGAAATTAACAGTACAATAAAATGAAAAGACTCCAAGAGACTGCGATGACCATGCAGTCCTACCTTGAATCCTTGCGATCATACTCTAATCTCTGTCTGAATCTGATATCTTCAATACCTGACTCTGCACAAAAATATACAGAAGTATAGTATGAGTACACCACGGTCGGTACCCAGTAAGTATCAAGACTAACCTCAGTGAAGTAGTGACGAGGTACAGTCAAGACACTCACTAATCAAATAATCTGTGCAATATAACATACAAAATAATAGAAAATAAACAGCAGTGACAGAAATACCAATCAACTAGTGATTTAAACAGCAAGGCAACAGGAACACCATAAATATTACTCAAACGAATAATAAACACAGGTACAACTAATTAATCAAGTCCTTCAAAATATACATCTTTTATCTATAAGTTTTTTAATAAAAGTCTCTAGAATATAATCCTTTTCAATAAATATATTTCGAATATACTTCCTTCAAATAAATATCTTTCTATTATAATTCTTTCAAATAAATATCTTCCGAATATAATTCTTTCAAGTAAATATCTTTCAAATATAATTCTTTCAAGTAAATATCTTTCAAATAGCAAGTAAATATCTTTCTAATATAATTCTTTCAAATAAAAGTCACCATGTGACACCTCATTTAACTTTTCTAGCATGAGAAATATATTCAACATATCACATTAAATGGCATGGCAATACCTTCATGTATTTGTCTCATTCTCACCCAATATATATATGTAGATCAAATCAATTTATATGGTAACACCCTTCGTGTATTTATATCTTTGTCACCGTGCATGCATATAACAGTATCAACTAGGTGGGAGAAATGTCAATAACAATAAAAGAAATAAAGTGGAGGCACACCGGAAGCAACAACGACTACAAGTCACATAGAAAACATAGGTGCACAATAACATCTCAAGATAAAGGCATGAATGTATACACAACAAAACGATATCACAATATAATGTATGTCTCTCGTCCTCGCCTGCACGGAAACACCATTCATGCCATGAATATATGATAATATAAAAATAATTGCACGGCATCACTCTTCGTGCTTTTACTCTCATCCTCACCTGATAATATAAATGAAATGGCACGGCATCACCCTTCGTGCTTTATACTCTTAATGGCACAGCATCACCCTTCGTGCTTTATACTCTCAAATGGCACGGCATCACCCTTCGTGCTTTACACTCTCAAATGGCACGGCATCACTCTTTGTACTTTACACTCTTCCTTACCAAGCACATGTATATCATTAACAAGCAATGTAGGAAGCATAATTAACATTAAGAAGAGTGTTTAAACCATAACACAATACAACAATTCATATCACAATTTACCAATGACCACAACCAAATTCTAAATATGTAGCAGAATCAATAAATTTTTCAACAAATAAACCAAGGCTCTACACAACGTATATAAAACCTCAAAACAATCAACAGAGGTGAAAAATACTCAGTATAGGGCAATGCCTTCATTAATCCAAATTCTTGATAATTATATTAACTCATCAATTTAAACTTATTTAATAAATATTTGCAGATAAGGATTCCATCATGAATTTAATTTCAAGAAAATATCAAATCAACAAACACACAGAATTCACATAAAATTCAAGTGACAATAACACCAAATTATTATATAAAATACAAACTTGACAAATAAGGAATGAGGCGTGATAATTCAAGGATTTACTAATTCCAACAATTATCCAATTTAATACATAAAAAGGCCTAAAACTTTAAACCAATAAAATTTGTACATATAAGCCCGAGTACGTACTCGTCACCTCGTGTACACGGCTTTCAATCACACAATTTCCACATAAGACTCAATGCCCAAGGGGTAATTCTCCCACTCGAGGTTAGGTAAGATACTTACTTTTTTGAAGTTATGTTGATATTCCAAAATCGCCTTCTTGCTTGAATTGACCTCCGGACAGCTCAAATCTATCAAAATTAATTGTACAACTTCATTAAAATTCATCGAAAATAATTTCGGATAATAAAATACCAATTTAAAATTTTATTCTAAAAAGTCAGCGCGGGGCCCGCCCCTCGGAACCCGGCAAAATTTTTACGAAATCCGAACACCCATTCCGATATGAGTTCAACCATACCAAAATTATCAAATTTCGATAACGGATCGCCAATTAAATCTTAAATTAAAGTATAGAGGATTTCTACGATTATCAACCCAAATCACTAATTTAGTGATAAAAACAATAATAGATTCATGTAATTTAACCAAAATCAAGTTAGGAATTCTTACCCCAATATTTTTCTTGAAAAACTCTCGAAAGATCGCCTCACCCGAGCTTCTTTGGTCCAAAAATGGAAGAATGAGACGAATTTGGACTTTATTCTGCTGCTCAGAGGTTTGTTCTTCGCGTTCGCGACCCTTCCCTCGCTTTCGCGATGAACAAATTCTCCAACAACCATTTTCAAACTATTCTCCGACAGCCTCTAGTGTAATGGCCATAACCTTTTGTACAAAACTCCAAATGATAAATGGTTTAACTTTCTGAAAACTCGACTCCAAGGCCTATAACTTTCATTTGTTTCTCATCTCCTCATTCCTTATAGATTGCGAGATATAAACTTCCAAAATTAGCCCTGTGCAACAGAGATTTCCAAATTCTTCCCAGACAACCTGAAGGGTATCCACCATAACTTTTGGTATATAATTTCAAATGACAAATGGTTTAACTTTATGAAAACTAGACACAAAGGGCTACAACTTTTATTTTTGGATCATCTCCAAATTCCTTATAGATTGCAAGATATGAGCCTCCAAAATCAGACCATCACAACAGAGATTTCCTTCTTCGTGAACGTGAGAGTCTCTTCGCGAATGCGAAGAACAAAATCCCAGAAGCCAAATCCTTCTTCGCGAACGCGAGAGGCTCCTCGCAAACGCGAAGAACAACACCAGATATTAGAAAATCAGCATCTAAAGTAGCCCAAAATGATCTGAAACACATCTGAAACACACCCGAGGCCCCCAACCAAATATACCAACAAGTCCTAATACATCATACGAACTTAGTCGAGACCTCAAATCACATCAAACTTTGCTAAAAATACGATTTATACCCCAATTCAAGCCTAATGAAACTAAAAAATTTCAACTTCTACATTCGATCCCGAAACCTATCAAATCAACTCCGATTGACCTCTAATTTTGCACACAAGTCATAAATGGCATAACGGAGCTATTCCAATTTTCAGAATCGGATTTTAATGCCGATATGAAAAAATCAACTCCCCGGTCAAACTTTTAAACTTAACTTCCTATTTTCTTAATTTCAAGCCTAATCAATTGTGAACTTCCAAATAAATATCCGGACACACTCCTAAGTCCAAAATCACCTTACGAAGCTATTGACATCATAAAAAATCCATTCCGGAGTCATTTGCTCAAAAGTCAAATTCCGGTCAAACTTTAGAAATTCAAGCTTTATAAAATCAAAACTTTTATTTTATTTTAGTTTTTCAAAAACTAACGGAAAACATGCTTACGCACCTCGGAATAACTTTTAATTTTGTACATAAGTCATAAATATTGTTACAAAGCTGATAGAACTCTCGGAACCCAAATCGGGACCCGGTATCAACAAATATCCAATTATGGCCAAATTTAAGAATTCTTTAAACCTTTAAATTTCTAGTTTTCGTCAAATGGCGATAATTCCAGCTAGGGACTTCTAAATTTGATTCTGGACATACACTCAAGTCCCAAATCACTATACGGACCCACCGGAACCGTTAAAACACTGATCCGAATCCGTTTTCTAAAAATATTTACCGAAGTCAACTCAAATGAGTTTTAAAGGCAAAATTTCATATTTTCTTTGATTTTTCACATAAAAGTTTTCGAAAAAAGATACATATTGCGCACGCAAATCGAGAAAAATAGAATGGAGCTATTCGAGGTCTCAAAATACATTAAGAAAATTTAAAATTAAAAATATAGCATATCAGGTCATCACAATATAACTCCTATAAAGAGGTTTATGGTTAAGTGTATGCACAGACAAAATGGTACATGCATTAGATTTAGTATAAAAAATAATCAGAGTCGTTGTTGGCTTGAGTTCAAGTAAAGTCTTCATTGATAAAACGCATAAAGGCTACTCAATACGAAGATGAGAGATTATGTAAGTAACGAGATGGGGTTCTAACTAGTAAAAGCAAGAATATGACTATTGATAGTGATGGTATTCTTTAGCTAAGTAGCGGGTTATGTATACCTGATATAGATTGGTTAATACAAGTTATTCTTGAGGAGCTCACAACTCTAGTTACACTGTATATTCGGGGACCAATAAGATGTACCATAACTAGAAGAAAATTGTATTTGTGAGAAAAGAAGAAGAAAGATCTTTTTACTTGTTTCTGACTATTTGACTTGTTAACATGTTAAGGTAAGTGTTTGCGACTTGCAGGACCACTACAATAACTTGAGTTCCAAAGTGGAAATGAAATAGAATTATAGTAAATTTTATGATAAAACTATCTCAAACAATTAGAGGTTATAATTATATGTGAACAATTATAAATTAGCTTACATAGTAGGAGCATTTTTGCTAGTTAAAGATTCTCATATCAAGGATAAATATGCACAAATATACATGAATGGGAAATTGTCAACTCTTTGGGGTCTATTATCTACCATTTCTGATAGAAGATCATAATTTACTGCACGATTTTAAAAATCTACCCAAGAAACATTGGGCACACTAGAAGATCTTAGTAACGCATTTCATTAACAGATAGACGGGCAGTTTGAATGTACTATAGAAATCTTGAAAGATATGTTGAGAGCTTGCACTTTGAGTTTGGAGGTAGTTTGTATGCTTGTATGTATATTTAGCTGAATTTGCCTATAACGATAGCTTTTAGTCCAGTATTGAGGTGGCACTTTCTGGAGCCTTGTATAGTATACGATGATATTCTCCTATTGGATGGTTTGAAGCTGATAAGGCTAACTTATTAGGACTCGACTTGGTACAAAAAAATATTGACAAGGTCTAGTAATTAGATTGCATACATCTCAAAATAGACAAAAGTTTTATTCGGATAAGACGAGATGGATTTAGTTTGTTTTCAATTGAGGACAGAGTGTCTCGACAAGTCTTCCCTATGAAAGACGTAATATGATTCATAAAAAAAAAATAGGCACGTTGAGCCTTAGGTTTATAGGACCGTATGAGATACTAGACCGAGTGAGAGTTATGGCTTATCGTTTGGCACTTCCTCTTGAGATGTTTTCTATTCATTTAGTATTTCATGTCTCTATGCTAAGAAAATATATATTAGACTCCTCTCAAGTGCTTGAAGCACCGACTATACTGCTCGATGAGAAGTTGTATTACAAGGAGGAGCCGATGACTATTTTTGATAGACAAGTAAGAAAGCTACGGTCAAAAGAAAATGTGTTCGTTAAAGTCTTATATAGAAACCATACCGTTGAAGAAGTTACTTAGGAAGTAGAAAAACGATATGCAAGTGAAGTATCCCCACTTATTTCAGTCTACAAGTATGTACTTAATTTAAATTTGGGGACAAATTTTATAAGGTGGGGAGAATATAATATTTCCTATTAAATAATGGATAGTTAAATAATTTGCAAAAAAAAAAACCAGATAATACAAGACAAAAAAAAAAAAGAAAAAAAAGAAAATGACAATAAAATAAAGAAGGAAGGCAATTAAATGGGCCTTAGCCCATCTGCTTCAAAGTGACGAAGCTAGAAAAGTGTTTGAAAACAAAAAATCCTTTTAGCCAACCACATATCAAACGGGAAAAGAAAGAAAACGTTTCTAGTGTTTCTTAGCGCCGAATATCGTGTTTCACTTCGTCATCGGCATATATTCTTGAGCTTCAACAATAAACTCCAGGTAATTACATGTAATTCTTCTTCTTCTTTTGATACAATATTATTTTATATTCATGATTCCTTATGGAACTGAGTAGAGAAGATGTTGGGATTGGATTAAGAGTTTAAAAGATGAAGTTTAGGGAATTTGAAAAGGGAGAAGCGCCATATTTAAACTTCTGTAGAATCAAAAGATGACTAAAATCCCTAAAGAAAGAAAATGTTGGATTTGAGAAACAAAAGAAGCCTAAAGCTTCACCAACGTGAAAGAAAAATTTGAGAAAATAAAAAGCTTTGATCACTAAAGTTTTGGTCAACCAGGTCCGGTGAAGTTTGTAGTTGCTTTCAGTGAAAATACTCCACGGCTTAGAACAAAAAAATTAATTTCTCCTTCTTTGGAATTCGCTAGAGATACTTTCCATAGTGTACGCTTTCGTTGTGTACAAAAAAAAGATTTAAATACCAATTAAGAAGGAATATCATGGACAATAATATTATCTGATTTTTGTAGTATTCATATGATTAATTTGTACAATGAATAAACTATATGAATGATCTTTGTTTAGAAGATTATGGACTCGATTAAGTTAACTGTAGTATGGATAGACAAAAATTTTGACGAATTGAGAACTAAACATGTGATCCCGAGAGGTGGGTATTCAAATTCACTTATGAATTAGTCTGAACAAGGAAATTAACATGAGATCAATATGATGCAATCATAGATTGATTGAAGGAAGCCGTACGGATTGCTCGAGATGACGAGTTTGGTATTTCGGCACGAGTACTGTGAGTAGTAATCTTACTGCAATTTGTATTTTCATACCCTGCATGGTTTACATATTATTTTAAAAATAAAATATGTTACCAAATATTTGAAATTACATGTGGGACAAGTCCTTTACTTGATATGGTACTGAATAGTTGACTTGAGATGCTTATAGTTATTTAAAAAGTTCTTCTTGTTACTAGACATGTTTTACTGTTACTAGAGATATGATTACCGTTACCGAAATTGGATTACATGATTTGATAAAAATTAAAATGCCTTGTACTGTTTTGAAAATGCTTCCATGTGAAGATTTACTGTTTACAAAGAAAAGTATGAATGGGAGGAGACTTTGAAGGATCCTGTAGCTAACGGCGGGTTCGTTAGACCTGGTGCACCTTGTATTTACTGATTACCGAGTACAGTTATAGCCCTCGCTGGAGAGAAGGTAGAACTAGCATACAGTTACAGTTTTCCCTCTAGTAGGGACCTATAGTTATATTTGACTCCTTTTACGAAGGGGTCCACACAGTGATACAGATTACATGATCCTTTCTTGGAAACCTTCCAAACATAAAGATTTGCTATGATAAAGTGTTTACTAAGTTTATTACCGATTTGTTAAATTGATTTATGTTACAGGAAACTAAAAAGACTGATTATATTTACCGTTTTAGAAAGAGCATTCTTATGATATTTTCTATTTGATATACTAGCATGTTTTCTGACTTGTCCCCAATTAAAAACAGTTGTGATTAAGTATTATTACTCACTGAGCTAGCGACTCACTCCCCGCTATTATTTTTACAGAGACAACAGTAGACGCAGGCGAGAATTTCGTTAGTTAGAGTACACGAGTTGACAATTCCTGGTGAGCCTCGCATTTATTCGCGTGAGCAAAGATTGTTATTTATTTGTTATAGTCTCTTTCTTAAAACTCTTAAAGCCGTTCCATAGTCATTTTTATGAGTCATAAATATTCTTTTATTGATATAGACTTGTTACTCGTATTAGACTTTCCTATCGTATACTTGGAGATGAAGTTAGTATCATTGTGTTGGAAATACTTCGTGAATGAGGATTATAACTTGTTTGGTCGATATAGGTTGGTTGTGTTGTTGATTTCTGAGACAAGTTTATTTTTGGATAGTCCTAAAATAGGAAAAACTCTGTCCGATTTTCTGTAAATTATCGATGAGGCTTACTTGGGAGCACTTGCTCCTAAGCGACGGCCATGATCCTAAATTGGGTCGTGACAAACTTTCGCATTGCAAATCCCACACAACATTTTTGGTGTTAATACTCGGTATAGCAGTGTCTTTACTGTTGCTCAATAATACTCTAACCGTTGCAATTTATGTTAACTTATTTCTTTTTTAGTTCCGTTTCAAAAAGAATAAACCCTTTCTAAATTTGAAAAAAATATAACTTAAACTTTTAATTTTATCATCACAGACAAACTTTTATAACCACACAAACACTGTGACATGTTTAACTCCACAAGTTTCAAAAGAGTTATAGTCACACAAATGTTATAGCTTATTTAGAACCATACGCTTTTAAAATTTTCATTTCTTTTTTAAACTTTGTATCCAGTTAAATAGGTTCACAAAAATTGGAATGGAGGGAGTATATATTAGCATACTCAGTGTTGCAGTTACATTTCTTTCTTTCCATCAGCCAATCAACCATTCAATTCAAGATCCATATGATAGTTCATAAATACGTGAAATAAGAATATCGCTTTCAAAGTAAAAATTATTAAAGGAAAAAGAAAATCAAGTGTCAGCAGGGAGCAGAATAGTTCAAAGGATTTATACTTGAGAGTGAAGCTAGGCTTTTGTATCAGATCAGTTTGGTTCTACTCAACCATATCTTTGCTTCAGGTTTGGGTTTAAGTTACTGCTCCCAATTATTCTAATCCTTAATAAAGGTCAACTAAAAGACCAGTGAAGTACTGAAACAAGTAGATAAATTGCTTGTTCCTAAATATAAGGCCAAACCTTTTGACCTTAAACACGAATTTGGATAAACAAATTTATATTTCAAACCAAATGTTTATCCTTAAAAGAATATACATATAATAATTAATTATCGTTAGGTGATTGAAGTTTATGGAAACAGCCTCTCTACCCCAGGGTAGGGGTAAGATCTTCGTACACATTACCCTTCCCAGACCCCACTAGTGAGATTATACTGGGTTGTTATTGTTGTTGTTGTTATAGGTGATTGAAGTTTACGTCGAAGATACATGGTATGTACTATTAAATATTTGATGCAAACAATGGTAATTGTATTACAATTTACAACTACGTTCCTATTTCATTATAGCTAGTCCATGAGAATTCATCAGGGGTGGCAATTTGAGCTCAAACTCATCCAACCCGCCTAACCTCTAGAGATTAATGAGTTGGATTATAAGTTATAACATTAGCCCAAGTTAACTCATTATTTTTTGCAGCCCATTCTAACCCATGAAATAGCCTAAATACAACTCATGAAACTCACCCCAAAACAAAGGTATCTCAACATTTACTTAATTATCACCCACCCACCCCTACCCTACCCCACCCCTTACTTTCTTTTCTTTTTTTTTGTATTTTTAATTTTTTAATTTTCTTAAGTCTAAGGGTTTCAAGCTGAGCAGGACGAAGACGGAATACCTGGAGTGTAAGTTCAGCGCTGAGCCAGGGGAAGAGGTCGTGGATGTGAGGCTTGATTCGCAGGTCATCCCGAGTAGAGGCAGCTTCAAGTACCTTGGTTCGGTTATCTAGGGGGGAGGGGAGATCGACGAGGATGTCACACACCGTATTGGGATAGGATGGATGAAGTGGAGGTTAGCATCTGGAGTCCTGTGTGACAAGAGAGTGCCACCGATACTCAAAGGTAAGTTTTATAAAGCGGTGGTTAGACCGGCCATGATGTATGGGGCTGCGTGTTGGCCCGTTAAGAACTCACATATCCAGAAGATGAAAGTAGCAAAAATGAGGATGTTGCGATGGATGTGCGGGCACACTAGAATAGATAAGATTAGGAATGATGATATCCGGGAGAAGGTGCATGTGGCTCCCATTGATGACAAGATGCGGGAAGCGAAGCTTAGATGGTTCGGACATGTTCAGAGGAGAAGCCCAGATGCTCCGATACGGAGGTGTGAGCAGCTGGTTGTGGAAGGCACGAGAAGAGGTAGAGGGCGACCTAAGAAGTATTGGGGAGAGGTGATCAGGCAGGATATGGCGAGACTCCAAATTTTCGAGGACATGTCACTTGATAGAAAGATGTGGAGGTCGAGCATTAGGGTTGTAGGTTAGGAGGTAGTTGAGCCGTGCCTTACTTCGTACAATTGTGGGACTAGCCATGTAAGGTTTTTGTCTAAGATATCTAGTGGCAATGTTGTGGCTTACTATTTCGCTTTTCAGTGCATGTCCTATTTACTAGCTATCGCTTTTGCTTTGCATCTTTCTTCTAGATTTCATGGTGTTCCTATTTTTCTTATGATTGTTGTGGTGATACTAATATTTACTAATATTGTCTCCCTTTGCTTTGTATCTTTCTTCTGGATTTCATGGTGTTCCTATTTATCCTATGATTGTTGTTGTGATACTAATATTGTCTCCTTTTTGTCTTTTTGTCTTTTTATTTTTTTGAGCCGAGGGTCTTTCGGAAACAACCTCTCTACTCCTTCGGGGTAGGGGTAAGGTCTGCGTACACACTACCCTCCCCAGACCTCATTAGTGGGATTTTATTGGGTCGTTGTTGTTGTTAATTTTTCAATTTTCTGTTTTCTGTTTTTTCGTTTTCCTGCACCACCTACCCTCCCCAACCACCGCATTTTTTTTTTACTTTTTTTTTTGTATTTTCAATTTTCTGTTTTTTCGTTTCCCTGCACTATCCACTCACCCCAACCCCCTGCCCGCAAAAAATAAAAATTGTATTTTCAATTTTCTGTTTTCTGTTTTTTATGTTTTTCTGCACCTCCCCCCCTCCCCAAACCCCACCCGTAAAATATTTTTCAATTTACACATTTTAAATACTAATTTGTTATTTAAGAAAATATATTTTGATTCTCAAAATACTAATAGCATTTATTTACCTTTTATACATAGGTGTATAAAAGGTAAAAGACTTTGTTTATGCAAAATGAGCATGGTTCTAAAACATGGGTCAAGTTGGGCGAGTTGGGCTATAACCCATTGTTTAGCCCATCTTGACCTAGCTCATCTTAGCCCAAGTAAACTTTGGACTGGGTTGAACAATGACTCATTTATTGACCTAACCCATCTTTGACCTGTCCAAATCCAGCCCAACCCGCCTATTTGCCACCCCTAGAATTCATAGTCAATTCCCAACTTGCTTAGGATTAATCAGGCACAGCTGTTGTTGTATTCTATTTTTAAGTGCGCAGCCAATAAATGATCTAGAGATTTACAGTTTTCTATCATTTTACTCTTCTAAATCTTGGACAGACGAGAGTATGTGCGAATTACAAAAATATTGTAACGTATGGAAAACTGTATTGCCTTCAAATAGGAAACTCTAACCTATACCGCAAGAGATGCAGAATGATTTGATTGACTGCAAAGGACAAAAGTGGGCAGAATGAGCTGCCCTTTGTACACAGTCCCCATGCCATGCACATGTATCCTTCAAAATCTCGTGTTTTTCGCTACTCTTTCTTAGTTCCTTTATAAATCAGAATTACACAATTTATGTGGCTCTTCTGCATGCGTGAGAGCAGTTTGAGAAACCAATTTGAGATGACAAGCAGAATGACACATTAGAATTATATTTACTGAAAGAGCTAATTAGTAAGGCCATTCTTGTTTGTTTGCCCACAACTCTTTACACATTTCCTTAAGGACATAGATAGAGCAAAAGCATGAGGCACAGTCAAAACACAGCAGGAAGCAAAGGAAGATCATATGGACTTCTGCTGCTGCTCGCATTTAGTGCTGCCGTTTTTGGAGTTATGACTCTCCACAAGCTCAGGGACAGGCGCATCTGCAGCCTCTTTGTCAAGGAGAAAGATCGCGAGCTCAACGCTCTTCAACTCCTCTTGCAGGTCTCTCTCTCTCTCTCTCTCTATATATATATATATATATATAGTGTGTGTGTGTGTGTTGAATCAAAGAGGAACGCTTGTCCATGGCTAACGTCTATTTACATGATGTTCGATATATATCACTCAGTCTTCACTTTTTCACTAAGTAAACGTGAAATCCAAAATAAACAGGAATCAGTACTTCTCAATGGAGAAGTATACAGTTAAAAAACGTTTTATATAACAATTTTTCAGCAAAATCTGATGTTAAATTAACTCAGGTGACAAAACACAGGCTGGGCCCGGACGTTAAATCAATTCTTGAATTAATAGAAGTGCATTTTAATTCTTTTGGTAAGGGAAAAGATGGATGACAAAATTCTAATTCTATCGTGTTAATAGTTGTACAGAGTAATCAATGATCAATAAAGTTCTTCAAATTATGACATACCACAAGTGTAATGCAGTTACCAAGCTAGGTTGTGGGCCTTCCCTTCATTACCCGCTGAACCCACCCATGATCAGTAGAGTTTTTTAATGAGACAAATAACAATCGTTATATCTTCTGCCATTGGCAAACTTTCGAACGTATTATGCTACCCAAGCTAACATTTTATCCTTCACCTGTGTGACAGAAAGAAAGAGAACAGACAAAAGAGGCCAGAAGGCAAATAGAGGACATGAAATCCGATATACACTTGCTTCGTACGCAGAAAATGGATCTCGACAGTAGGATCTTGGAGATGAAGTCGACAATCTCTTCCCTTAAAGAAGAACAAAGAACAGTTGAAGGTGCTCTTCAGGAAAAACAGATTGAAATTAAGATGCTTCAGGAAAACCACATGGAAACAAAGTCAGATGATTCACAAGTTACATCACTTTCTGAAACCTTGCGACAGAAAGAGGCTGAAATTGAGGATTTAAAACACCGACTGGAATTATCACCTGTAAAGGTCTGGTCAGTAAGTGCAGATGACCCAAATCCTGCAACAAATTTCACCACCGAGGCTGCTGGACATGATGGTAGAAGAGGAACTGAAGAGTTGCATGAATCCATCAAAAGAGAAGATCAGAAAAATTCAGCCGAAGATATAGACAGCAGTGTCAATGAATCTGCCCATAAGAGAAATGAGGAATTCACCGGGCATGTTGATGACACCGGAAAAGATGGAGAGAGATTTGAAAACGCGAACGGCAAAACTGGAGAAGAGCAGTCTCAGCAGCTGAAAACTTTTCAAGAAGATGTTCCAGGAAACAACACCATTTCTCACATTAATGAAGGACAAAAAGAGTATGATAACAGTTATAAGAATGAGAAAGAATCTTATCTAGACAACAAACGGTTCACTAATGACAATGCATCAAAGGAAACTGAGGATGATAGAAATCAAGTGCAAAAGCAAAGCAATGAAGTTGGAGTGAATGATAAAGCTGTGATGAAGTTAGAAAGGCAAGAGAATTCAAGCAGAGGAACATCAAGAGTAACCAAGGACCACATAAGGAAAAAAAGAGGGAAGAGACGGCAAACAATTGCTAAGCGCCAGGCAGATGAAAGTGGCATGCATCCTGAAGGTCGTGGAATTGCAAGCATGAGAAACAGAAAATTCTTGAAAGTAAAAATGGGAACTGAAAGGATCGAGAGGGCTGGAGGCAGTAAACTGGAAATAATGGGCCATCAGAAAGACAAGGACATGGGCATGGACGTGAAGAAAAAACCTGATGAGGAAGTTCATGGGATAGAAATGACCAATAAAGTTCAACAAGTTAAAGATTCAGAGGCACAAATCAATAACCAGAAAAGGACAGAACAAGGAGTAAAATCAGATACAGGAAAAGACAGAACGCAAGATGTTAGCACAAATCATGATGATAGTCCACCAGGTAGGACATGGTCAAACCCTAACAATTTTGCAGACACAAAGGAAAGGACACAAGTCATGAATCCTGATGCAACTCAGAAGACTGAGGAAGGGCAGAAAAGAAAAGTCAGTAACACAGAAACTCAGCTGCTCCAGAGTTCTCGAGAAGGCAGTAGCATCTCACAAGAGGTCAAAAATCAAAATCCAGATGAAACAGTACAATCAGAGGAAATAACCAGCACCATCAGAGAAGATACAGAGCTAGGGCAAGCTCACAATCTTCCAAATTCTTCTGAACATGCGACTATTGTTGAAAGGGGTGCCAAAGAAGATGAAAACCAAGAGGTTGACTATTATCAAGAAACAGAAGAAGAGGGAGATCATTCTGGAGAATCACAAGATGCCAGAAATCAAAAACCAGATAACACTGCACAACCACAACGAAAAACCTACACTATCAGAGAAGATAGAGAACAAAAGCATGCGGACAATCTACATGCAAAAGCTGCTAACTTTAAAGTTGACAGTGATCAGGACATAGAAGAACAGACAGACAGTACTACAGGCTCTGCTGCCAGCTTGGGAGAGGAGGGAGAGGATGGAGACCACAACGACAAGCCTGAATTTTAGTCTAACAGCAGTGCTAGAAATGCTAATGTTATGCTTCATTTAGAAGTCGATCACAGAAAGCGTCATGTTTAAGGTTAGCTTAGGAAAATAATTCCATTCTGCCCTCTTGCAGCTGTAAAGTTTAGGCATTTGTAGCTTCTATTCACTAATAACTTTATGTCTCTTCAAATAACCCCATGTCCCTAACCCACCCTCCCACCCTCCCAACATAAACACACAAAAAAGGAACTCATTCCTCCTAATTAGATATTGGAAAAGGAACACCAGAAAAGCATAACCATGGATAAAATAGGGTAAAAGAAAGGAAACACGCCTCCTCGTGTAAAGAAACAAAATCGAGGCATTTAACTTTTAGAGCGATGGTTTTGGATGACGAAGGATAGACATTTCCTGAGTAAATTAGGCTCTCGTACTGTAGACTAGTAAGTGATGAGAATACAAATCTAAACAAGAACCCTAACGAATGTCTCATCATTGTCATTGAACATATTACTCTGTATCTGTAGTCTAAGGACATGTTGAGTAGTTAAATCCCAATGATACTACTTTGTAATTTGTTTACGATTGGCAATGCCTCCAGATCAGTGGATGTTCAAAATTTTCATGATATTTAGGCTATGGGATCTTGAAATGGATATACAGAATTTCAGACAATGCATAGGCAAGATGAAGATAGCAAAGAGAAGCAAATGGGCAGAAACCACTCCACATATTTTGATAATATAAGGAGATACTGAACTCATAATGGTGATACAACCAATTTTGTCCGCGACTTACTGGCTCAAAAACTCTCATTGTCATTTGTAACAATAAGAAGATACCAATATAAAGAAAAGAAAGGAACTTATGTCATGTCCCACAATTGGATTATTAGAGAGAAACCCTCGGACCTGGGACTTGAAAAATTCCCAGACTTGGGATAATGCCTTGAAATTCACACCTTACTGTGCCGCTTGAACCAATTTCTGAAAATATAAGAAATAAATAGCATATAATTGTCATTAATCACGATTAAAGAAGGCGCCGCTTCCTGGGCAAGAAAGAAGGATACACAAATGAAATGATTACTTTTCAACATATAATCACTTTCACAAAGACCAAGACGCCACTATTTCTAGTAATAACTCCCCCACACCCCAAAAGAAAGTTAGTCTCCCAATCCCAATTTATAACACTCATTCTATTTTGGGCCATTCCAACAACATTCTGCTAATAGCACTACTTTATACACCTTTCACAAGTATCAAGAATTAAAATTCAGTAAACAAAACAAAAATGAAATTTGCCGTAAGTTTTATTTTTTAAAATAATCAAACTACCAAGTTAAATTATATCTTAGACTCTACATCTAGTAAATAATGCTTCATGAAATACAACAGCGGTAATCTAAGTCGTTTTTAGCATTATATGATGAAATTTTGCCCCTACGCAATTATCTATCATAAATTGTGACTTCAGTTATATCTTCGCTATACAAGTAGTCAAGTACAAACTCATCTAGAATGCAACATTGTTCTTCAACTTTTCTTCAGTTTATTTGGTATATTCATTAACCAAAAGTAATAATTCATTTTCCACAAGATAGGATTTCCAGTCACATCTTATAATCTTATTTCACAGTACCAACCAAGGAAACCCCAATTCAACCAAGTCGGGCCTAGTGGCATCTCACGCATTTTCAGAAATTGTTTTCCATAACCTTATCGAATCAACTGCGCTTGGAAACTCAATAATAGGGTCTGAGCAAAATAAAAAAAGTGATTACTTGAATAGGAAACATGATCTACAACAAGAGTATTTTAGCTAATTGCTTGAATAAGAATCATAATTTGAACTCTGTTAACTTTTACTTTTCTTTCCTGCAAACTGAAACCTCCCTATCGTTCCTCTCTTTTCCCTAACCACACTTGGATTGAATAACTTTGAAAGAAATGGCAAATGGAAGCTCACAAACTGCTGTCACTTTCTTTAGTCCTAACTTCTATTTATACTTCTCAAGGTGGGGCTTTCTCTCTTCCCACTATGGTCCTAAGTTGTTAAGACACGAGTGTGGATCTAGAAGTTGGATCCTTCGAGATGCAAATTCTAAGATTCGTGGATTCGGATCTTAGTACGGATACGAGTGCGGGGATCCGGCTAAAAATAATTCAAAAAAAAAAACTCTAAATTATGAGAAATTTTGTGGAATACTTACGTATGGCTTGTAAAGTGTGGATTTCTTTTTTATTCCCAAGTTGTAGATAAGTAAAGGATTGATTTCCTAGATAAGGTACGCTATTTTCTTCAAATTTACCCTATTTTTGGTTCTGATTTCGGGAATCAAATTGTATTCTCTTCTCGAATTTTTCCGTCCATCGTGGTCAAAGTACCCAAAACTGTTTGACCAGATTCGGTACAAATCTCATACCCACACCCATACTAGTGTCGCGTCGACACGGGTGCGGCACCTAAACTGCGGTGTCGGAGCAACTTAGCTATGATCCGTAAACTTCTTGCATTAAACTTGATTAAATTTGATGTTAGTGATCAACTGATTAAAAGAAAAAGAGAGACATTTGATATTAGTCATCACTCATAAGCTCTACTAAAAGATTGATCACTAATTGAGTAAAGCATTAGCAAGACAAGTATTTCACTAATGAACAACAGAAACTGGAAAGCACCTATTTAGTAATTCATAGAAACACTGCTTTTTTGGAATTTTTTTCAAAAATTAAAAACAAATACACCAAGGCAACGTTTCAAATTCTAAAGTTGTTCCTAAACGGCCCTTAATCTTTTTTTGCTACTGGTCCACACTGTTAGTATTTGCAAGAAGTAATTGGATAGAGAGCTCCTTCTGTTCTCGTTCAGTTAATAACTGAAATTCAAACTAGAATGATCATTCAACCACAAGTCTTCCTTTTTGTTCCCTTTTTTTAATGCATTAGCTGAAAGCGATTCCTTAAGAAGCACCGTTTTAAAAGAGAATCAAAGTCAAACAGGACTAATTTACTTTCTGAGAACTGAGATGAGAGAAACAAATTTAACTTAAAAATGACAATAATATCTACCTTATAGAAAAAATTACAATAACATCTATGCTGGCCAGTACACCACCATCATCAGGGGAAAAAAGAGAATCTAAGGTCACTGCTTTCAGGAAACACTAAACAAGAAAATGCAGGATTCTGTTTTGTTTTCCTCAACCCCTGGATGAACAGTTCCAATGTTTACAAACTACTTATTAATAGATTCTAAGGTATGGTTATTCAAATAATAATGCATAAATAACTCATGATTGTTATCATCCCATCCGACGCTATGAGATTTCCATATATGGTCTTCAATCAATAATGCCCATATTATAGCTCCACATAAGTATAGGAAAGTAAGCTACTACAGTCTATGACTTCATCTATTTCTTAATCAGTTTTTAATGAACTGGGCATAAAAAGCTCTACCATTTGCAAATTGAACAGGTCAGTGTGATTGGAAGCAACATTACTCCTACAGGAGATTTGATTATCTCCAATTCTTGGAAGAGTTGTAAAAACTGAAATGTAAAAGTACCAATCAGTGTTCAGGATTTCGAAGGAACGCGTGAGTACCTCTTCTTTGTTCTTCTTGCCTCCAGTGAAGAGCTTGTATCCACCGTAGAAAAGCAAGCCCCATCCAGACAAAGATACAATCACAAACTGCAAGTTCCAGACATATAAATTTGACATTTCAACAAATATCAAAAGCCTCGAAAGCATGTCCTATTGAGCAACAAAAAAGAGACAACTGATTCTGTGAACTACAATTGTCAGCTAAGAGTAATAGAATATTACTCTTTATCTTCTGGAATTACATTTTTTCTTCATCTCTACTAAGAAGACATTTGGCACAAATATCTAGTGATGATTTAGGCAAATAGGAAGATAGGTTTGAACTCTGTATTTTTTATTTTATTTTCAAACCAACCAATAACCATGTTAAAAACACCAAACTTGCACAATCATTAGTTTATTAAGCTCCAGATACTTTACTCCTGATGAACACAAAATAACAAAAAATGTACCCTAGAACTAAAGCATCAAATTAGAGAACTCACATGTTCTTCTTTCCATTGTGCAGGATTCATAGGTTCTTTCCAGCAATTGACCTTAGGTGGCCCGTGATGATCTGAAAATACATCCATTTTTTCAATATTATCAGTCACCATCACACATACATACACATAAGTGGTACAATACATTCAGGTATCAGCATTTTTACTTTTAATTCATCCATAGGTACAGAGCCACATAAGAGAAATTATTAAATCGATCTAAAATATTTTGGAAAGAGAGGATATGAGAGATTAGTACCAGCAGCGCCGGCAAGACCGCGGCGCTGAGAAAGAGAAGCTGCTTGAGCCGTAGAGCTTGAGATGGGGAAGCGCGTGAAGGTTGCGGCTCGACGCGCCGTCATCGCTGCCAGTGAAGTTGCCATGGCTTTCAGCTTTCTTCAGCTCTCAGTTGTCTCAAATGGACATACGGTGGTTAGAATGTATTTATCGACCAACGCTCAGAATTCGGCCCAAACGCCTTGCTTTTTAGTTTTTTTTTCCCTTTTTCCCCTTTCACTTTATTTGATACTCCTTGTTCGTGAAATTACAATTATTTACACTTGAAAAATAAGATAAAGAAAATTAAATAAATATTCTTCGGGATAAATTCAAGTCCATTGTGGTAGCATCTTCAACGGTTAGCAGTAATACTCTTGATTTGTCTCCTTCAGGATACAATAGTCTGACAACATCGTATGGCTCGAACTAACTCTAGACAAATTGTTGAGTCCAAAACTCTACCAAAATAAACATTTTCCTGCAACATAAATAATATTCTCTTTTGTCGAGAATAAGTTGGAGACTTAGATTTTCTCTTTTTCTTAACTCTCTTTTTCATTACACCAAGTTCACTTTTTTCATACACACTACCAAATTATCCCATTCCAGACACAAGGAAGAAATACCACTATTTATAGGTGTAGAATATCTTTCATGAAATAAATAATAAGGTAGTGGGATAATAAAATTTTAGAACATGATTGGTGGTTATAAAATTTAATCTTTAGCGGGTAATTAGTGGTAGATCATGGCACTAGAAATAATGATACCAAGGTAATGATCACTTTCTTACCAATTTATAACCACTATCTCACAAGAAATAATGCATTTTAATATTATAATTTAAATATTGAAATGCACTAACACCAACATTCCCTCACTCATTTTAATATTAAAATAAGAGAGTTTACCGATTGAAGGGGGACTATTATGCAAAATGAAGGTGTGCTCTGCATTAAACCTCCACTTAGTAAAACAACGATCTCTACTCCAGCGTCAGCAGTGGTCTCAAACTTGAACTATGATTGTTTTAGAAAAATAAAGTATCACTACTTATACATAATAATCAGGGTGTTGACAAGAGCTTTATTAGTCAGCACATTACAGCTTTGTGTTATCCCGATTTTCATGAGTGTTTTTTTAGAATAAGCCCAATTCTCATTGGAAGCTACCTACTTCCATACCCATATAGGTGAAATCTGTCAAGGGTGCTCCTGTAACTCTAACAACCTACTCATACGAGCTACAAATTTTCAATCGTTACAGGATAAATGCACCCACCCCATAGGGATGGAACAATAACAAATACTATAATAGTGCCTTTCAAACCAAGCCATCATATAATTCGTTCTTCCCATTGAACCTGGTTATAGGATCTCTAGTCTCCAAGTTGGGTTTTCTCATATATGACTTACGGATTTATGGGATACAATCTCATCCCCCTCTATGTGCTCCAAATTCTTTCTGTTGCCAAGACCTTGGTTAGTGGATCTTATATTTTTCTCCTTATAGGTCTGGATTTACCATTTTAATAACGGTTTTATACTCTACCAATAGCATTGTTATCACAATGAATTGAAACAGGAGGAATTGGTTTTTCATAATAAGGAATTTGACATAATCAATCTCTCAACCACTTCGCTTCCTCACTAGCTGAAGCTAAAACAATTAGTTCAGCCTACATGGTAGGGTTAGCAATTATTGTATGCCTTTTGATTTGCAACAAATAACACCACCTCCCAAAGTAAAAATATAACCTGTAGTAGAACAAGAATCACCAGATATAGTATTACAGTATGCACCATAAAAGTCTTCGGGTACAATAGAATATTTTTATAAAATAAGTCATAGATTTTTGTGCCAAGTAAATACCTCATAACTCTTGTTATGGCATGCCAATATTCATTACCTGGCTTGCTTGTAAGCCTACCAATCACTCCTACTGCATATTGATGGTAGGCTATAATCCCGTATTTTAGTCGCTTATTGCACTCTAATTCATTGCACTTTACTTATATTAAGCTTTAATTAGTAGTATTTTTCACTTATGATGTATTCTATGTTGTGTACGAGTGATCCCGAATTGTTTATTTTATGGAGCTAATTCGAGCTATTTGGAGTTTTGAAGTATGAGTAAAGGCCCAAGGGATTAAGTCGGGATCGAGTTTGGGGTCGAAAACTGAGTATGCATAGAAACAGAATAAAATTATAGTGCAAGCTAATGTGACTAATGAGGTGCTTGTGAAAAAATGCATAATGCAAAGAATTAAAGCTAATATTAGAAGACAAACACAAATAATTGGGAAAGGAAATAGATAATGCAAAGTTAGGCAAAAAGCATTAAAGTCAACATTCTAAGGGGACAACGCTTTAAAGTCACATCTAATTAGCATGTCTCCATACATGGGGGTAGGGGTGGGCATTCGGTATTTCGATACGATATTTAATAATTACGGTTCGGTATTTCAATATTCGGTATATTAATTGTGCATACCAAATACCGCACCAAAGTAGTTCGATACGGTTCGATATTTTTCTTATTTGGTTCGATACGGTTTCGGTATTATACCAAAATCTTTCAAATCTTCCAAGATTATGCTATGCCTAATTGCCTATTGCCTAACATATCTTATGACTTCTGCTGAGAATTCAACTACTCAAAGGAAAACTCAAAGCCATTGTTTCAAGAATAATTAGTTCGGTGACACTGTTTTGATTGCCAAATCAGAGAAGAAAAATGGAATTGATGGTGTATATTCCCCCAAAATAGTGATTCTTTAAATTCTCAAACTATTGTCCGTAAGTCTCTAAGCCTAAGAAGGTTGCTAGGCCCACTAAGGGATTAGGGAATTAGGATTTAGGGGACTTGGGGTATTGGGCTTAGGCTTATTGGGCTGGAAAAGAGAAATATAGGTGGGCTTGGACTTAAATATTTCGGTATACCGAAATATCAAAAACTCAATACCGAATACCGTACCGAAATACCGAAATATTGAAATACCAAAATTTCTGTACCGAAGTATATCGAAATGCCGAAAAAACCGAAACCGAAATACCAAATTAATTCGGTTCGGTTCGAAATTCGGTTTTCGGATTTTATGCCCACCCCTACATGGGGGACAAAGGATTTTTGGCCAATTTTGTGCAAATTGAAAGTTGCTGGAAAACGTCACTAACGCGACGCACGCTGCGTCGCCCAGTGCGGTGCGACAGTGCAAAATTATGCCCAGAAAGTGATTTGCAAATCATATTGGAATTGCCCACAAGCACATCGCATATTGCTGCGCGGCATGTGGCGCGGTAGTACAAAAATGTTAGAGTATCTTCTCATTTCCACTAAAAGGGATATTTTCGTCTGGGGATTATTGGGGGGTGTCTTAAATACACGGAAAAACATCATTTTCGGGACTTTGGGATAGATTTCGACCTAAGGAGACCAAGGAGGATAAGGAGGAGTTGGAAGAACACAAGCACAAGGATTTCATCATTCCTTCCTCACTCAAGATTCGGGTTTGGATTGAATTTATGTTTTCCTATATTTTTGTTATATTTGTGAAGAACTTCTCCATGTCTATGAAGTAGATCCTTTTGGGTTTTAATTTGATGGATTTGGTGTATTGATGATTGTTTGTAGATTATAGCTCTATTTTATGTATTTGAATCGCTTTTAGAAGATTTAATTGTTACATCTATATTCACTTGTTCTTGTAATCGAAAGAGGCATAACTTGTGATATCCTTGCACTATATTGTTGGTTGAGTTCATAGATTCTTCTAAGTAATCGAAAGAGGCTAGTTGAATCATTGATTAAATCTAGTTAGGAGAATAATTGAAAGAGGTTTTTCTAAAGAACGATCCACTACGCATTCTTGCATATCTTCACAGAGCTTAATTTGGTTCATATTGTGAGGTTGAAACTTAATCGAGTGAGGAGTTTTTGCTAAATGTCTGAACTGATAATTAAGTGAATTCGATAGACTCACTTGAACATTGAAAGTGAATTATATAAAGTTAGATCCCGAACAACTATCTTGCACTTATTCCATCAAAATCCTATCCTCTCCCACCGATAACCTTAATTGTTTATTCCTTATTTCGATAGTCACAAATCAATACCTGTAGATTTTAGATTCTTAGTCATATAAATCTTGATTGTTGATTCTCCTAGATAGCAATCTAGTTACAAACTACGATAATACTGTTTAACTCCAATCCTTGTGGATACGATAGTTATAGTATACAATCTTTGACTAGCGAGCACAATTTAAGTGTGTGTTTTGCGCTCGTCAAATTTTGGCGTCGTTGCCAGGGATTGACAATCAATGGTGTTTGAAGTAGTTTGTAATGCTAATTTAGGAATTAGCTTTTAAATTTTTTCTTTTATTTTTAGTTTGTTTGGTTAACTTCTCTTCAAGATTTTTTTGTTGAAGAAATCTTGAAGAGATTCTTGTTATTGAACTCAAAATGATGTGAAGATGAAGTACAACCAGCATAAGAAAACAGTTGAAGAGTTAGCAGCTGAACATTGGCAGCGATCCGCTATGTGTTTTAAATGCGGTGGAAATCATCTATGGATTTATTGTCAAGCAGGTAGGTATTCTTCCTATGGTTCATCTTTTGAACACTCTCACTTTGCCTCTAGTCCATACAGTTATAAGGATTCATATGGGTACAATTCTGACTCTGGTTGGGATGAATACACTTATTATGACTGGAATGAAAGTGAAGTGAGACAACCACCTCAAGAGGAGAATGATAGTTTAGAAGAGCTTATGTATAAGTTCATAAATAAGGTGGAAGAGAGATTTACACAAGATGATGAATCCATTAACAATCTAACAATGCAAAAATAATAAGTACACTTTTAGAAAGCTCATTGCATTGTGATGGTGAATATATAGAGGAAATACCCGGTGAGAATAAGCCTACCCGAGATGATGAACATCTACAGAGCGAGTTTTCTACTCTATAAGAGGACTATGTTTCAACTGAGATGATTAAAAATGAGGCTTTGATTGATTATAAATCAATAGAAGAAGAGTTCAACCCCCCCTCCCCCCATCCATATATCCACATTTATAATTTTTAGTAGAAGAGAATGAGGAACAAATGGTCTTGGACTTATCAGAGGAACACTCACATGACCTTTCTTCTTCATTTTCTTATTCTAACCGTGATCATGTGGATTTTATTTTTTGGGATTTACAGGAATATGCAGGGATTGATCTTGTGAATGAATGTAGAAATAATTTGAAGATAATCTTACAAGAACAATCCACCGCTCAAAATGAGGCCAAGAAAGAAAGAAAATAGCGGGTCTTGCAAGTATCCTTAAAGGACTTTGGCATGATGAGCTCAATAAAGAATCCCGAGGAGCGAAAGTGAAAAATGCATTCAGAATTAGGGGTGGAGTTCACAAATTCTCGGAAACAGAAAAAGTTCAGGGAGTTTTCTTTACCTCTTGCTTTTTATTTGTGTGTCATGGGGACATACCACAATTTAAAGTGTGGGGTGAGGATATAAATATGTAAATAACTGTTTGTTTTCGTTTCTTGTGCTTGTTTTCGTTTCTTTTGATTGAAATTTTTAAATTCGAAGAAAAAAATATATATATTATTTTCTTTAGGTAGTATAATAATCCCCCCTTGGTTTTTCTTTGTGTCGCGGTTCTTTTCCAAGGGTTTTGTTTGAATCGGGTATAGTTAGTTTTTATTTTTTTAGGAGTAGGAGATCTTGTGTTGTGATTTTAACTGAAAGCAATATCTCTTGACTTTATTATGCCTTGAGAATAGTAAGTGCTTTAGTTGTGACACTTGGGCTCAATTTTTGACTCTTGTATAAGCACCTTAAATTGTATGATCTTAACTTTGCTTAACTACTTTGATTAGAGTGTCTTGATGAGTCCAATCCTGAGTGAGTTATGTGCCATGTGTGTGTGAGATTTTGTGTATTATGTGCATTATATTTGATGTCTAGAACTTGCCCCGTATGTTTGCAAAGCGAAAATAGTAGTTTTATTCAGTCTTGGAAGTGATATAGGCGTTTCTTTATTGAGCCAGTTATATGTTGCTCCTACATAATTGTTATGTATCTTAGTTAACCCCTTTGAGCCTGTAATCCTGCTTCTTTGGCAACCACATTACAAGCCTTAACCATTTTACCTCTCGTGAGCATTTGAAATTGTTATGAACTTTGTAAAAGTTAAAGTGTGGGGTGTTGGTTGGCTTTTGAGTGGAACTAATGAAATAAGGAGAAATGTGCACTGTTTTAAAAAAAATAAAAATTAATAAGAGTCATGTAAATTGAAAAAAATATATAGTTGCATTGTTGTGTAAATATTCATTGATAGTGGTAATTTTTGATGTATGTGTGCTTAAAGAAGTGGGGAGTTGACATATATTGACGTAAATGTGGAGTTATGATTTGACAAAAGTGTGGAATTTTGAACAACCGATTTTATGTATTAAAGTACTTAAGGAGGTGTAGTCATGCTTATATCCAAATATATCTTACCCATCCCACAACTTACATTACAACCAAATAAATTTTTACTTGATCCTTGACTGAATGAGCTCAATTAGTAGAGTATTACATTATGGGCAAGTTTATGGTACGTCTTTTGTGGCACATGAATGTTGTTTCTGAGAGAGTAAATTCTTCGTATCTTGAGTTCCTAATTGTTCTTAAACTTTATTGTGTGTGGAACTACTCTCTATTATTGTGTGAGGGCACTTGATTCACGAAGGAAAGGTAATGTCATTGACCTTTGTGTTAGAGTAAGTGAGCAGGTTGTGAAAAATGCGTGGTGTTGTTGAGTCAACTCTTGAGGCGAGGTTGTTACTATAATGTGCTTAATCTGTTCTATTATTCTTGGTGTGATGGGTTAGGAGAGTTTTTTAAAAAGGTCGTGTCTATGTGAATTGTAGTTTGATTGCTTGAGGACGAGCAATGATTAAATGTGGGGTGTTGATGGTAGGCTATAATCCCGTATTTTAGTTGCTTATTGCACTCTAATTCACTGCACTTTACTTATGTTGAGCTTTAATTAGTATTATTTTGCACTTATTATGTATTTTATACCGTGTAGGAGTGATCCCGAGTTGTTTAGATTTTACGGAGCTAATTCGAGCTATTTGAAGCTTTGAAGTCTGAGTAAAGGCCTAAAGGATTAAGTCGGGGTCGAAAATTGAGTATGCATAAAAACTAGATGAAATTATAGTGCAAGCTAACGTGGCTAATAAGGTGCTAGTGAAAAAATACATAATGCAAAGGATTAAAGCTAATATTAGAAGATAAGCACAAATAATTGAGAAATGAAAGAGATAATGGAAAATTAGGCAAAAAGCATTAAAGAGGGCATTCTTGGGGGACAAAGCATTAAAGAGTCACATCTAATTAGCATGCCTGCATACGTGGGGGACAAAGGTTTTTGGTCAATTTTGTGCAAATTGAAAGTTGCTGGAAAATACCACTAATGCGACGCACGCCGCGTCGCCCAGTGCGGTGCGGCAGTGCAAATTACACCCAGAAAGTGATTTGCAAATCGTACTGGAATTGCCCACGAGCGTGTTGCATGTCGCGGCGCAGTAGCACAAAAATGTTAGAGTATCTTCCCATTTCCGCTAAAAGGGTAGTTTCGTCCGGAGATTATTGGGGTAGGGGGGGGGTCTTAAATACACGAAAAATAACATTTTTAGGACTTTTGACACAATTTCGACCTAAGGAGGCTAAGGATGAGTTGGAAGAATACAAGCACAAGGATTTCATCATTCCTTCCTCACTCAAGATCCAGGTTTGGATTGAATTTATGTTTTCCTATACTTTAGTTATATTTGTAAAGAACTTCTCCATGTCTATGGAGTAGTTCCTTTTGGGTTTTAATTTGATGGATTTGGTGTATTGATGATTGTTTGTGGATTATAACTCTATTCTTATGTATTTGAATCGTTTTGGAAGATTTAATTATTGCATCTATATTCACTAGTTCATGTAATCAAGAGAGGTATAATTGTGATATCTTTGCATTATATTGTTGGTTGAGTTCATAGATTCTTCTAAGTAATCGAAAGAGGCTAGTTGAATCATTGATTAAACCTGGTTAGGAAAATAATCGAAAGAGGTTTTTCTAAAGATTGATCCACTACGCATTATTGCATATCTTCACAGTATTGATCCACTACGCATTATTGCATATCTTCACAATGCTTAAATTGATTCATCTTGTGAGGTTAAGACTTAATCGAGAGAGGAGTTTTTGCTAAACGTTTGAACTAATAATAGAGTGAATTCGAGAGACTCACTTGAACATTGGAAGTGAATTATATAGAGTTAGACCCCGAACAATTATCTTGCACTTATTCCGTCAAAACCCTATCCTGTCCCACCGATAACTTTAATTGTTTATTCCTTATTTCGATAGTCACTAGGTAATACATGTAGATTTTAGATTCTTAGTCATATAAATCTCAACTGTTGATCCTCCTGAATAGCAATCAAGCTAAAAATTACGAGACTACTATTTAAATCCAATCCCTGTAGACACGATATTATACTATACTATCTTTGACCAGTGAGCACAATTTAAGTGTGTGTTTTGCGCTTGTCACATATACAATATCTGGCCAAGTACAATCAGTCACATATTCTCAAGCTTCCAATTAAGCTAACATATTTCCTTTTGATTTATCACATCATTATCACTTTGTACAGGGAATAAGTGAACACTTGAATCAAAAGGAATAACATGCTTGCAATCAATAAAATTATATTTTTTTCAAAATTTTCTCAACATAATGTGACTAATCAAGGATACTTGCATTACATGTTTTAATAATTTTTTATTTCAAGAATAAAATTTGCCTCACCCAAATCATTCATGTCAAAATGTCTACTAGGCATGCTTTTAGTTTCTCCAATAACATTCATATCAGAGCCAAATATTAACAAATCATCAACATAAAGGCAAACAATTACATGTGAATTATTTCAAGACTTATGATAGATATACTTATCACAATCTTTTGATTTAATCAACTTTCACTCTTGCACGAATATTCAAAATTTTCATGCAAGAATTTTTTATTTCTTTTACCCCCAATATTTCTAGAAATATGAAGATTCATAATCATAAATAATATAATCACATAGTCAAGAAAGTATAAGGTTAAAAGTTTTTACCTTTCATCCGCTTGAGTTAACCAAGTAAAAAAGTTTTTACCTTTCCATCTCATAAAGAGAGTGAACTTCTACCTTACAATAACAACAACAACAACAACCCAGTATAATCCCACTAATGGAGTGTGGGGAGAGTAGTGTGTACGCAGACCTTACCCCTACCCTGGGGTAGAGAGGCTGTTTCCAATAGACCCTCGGCATCCTTCCCTCCAAGAACTCCCCACCTTGCTCTTGGGGTGACTCGAACTCACAACCTCTTAGTTGGAAGTGGAGGGTGCTTACCATCAGAGCAACCAACCTTATCTACCTTGATATCCACTATTTTTTCAACTGCATAAAAATTGAATCTCCTTAAAATTGTCGGTGAAATTACAATTAATTACAGCTGAAAAATAAGATGAAGAAAATTAAATAAATACTCTTCAGGTTGAGGTACGTATATCTCGCTCTCTTTAAGGAGATTCAAGCCCACTACGGTAGCATCATTACCGGTCCAACAGTAATACTCTTGACTTGTCCCCTCCAAAATACAATAACCCGGCAACATCGTATGACTCGAACTAACTCTGGACAAGTTGTTGTGTCCAAAACTCTACCAAAATGAACACCTTCCTGCAACAGAAATAATATTCTCTTTTGTCGAGAATAAGTTGGAGACTTAAATTTTCTCCTTCTCTTAACTTTCTTTTTCACTATACCAAGTTCACTTTTTTCATACACACTACTAAATTATCCCATTCCAAACACAAGGAGGAAACACCACTATTTATAGGTGTAGAATCTCTTCTATGAAATAAATAATAAGGTAGCGAAAAAATAAAATTATAGAACATGATTGTTGGTTACAAAATTTAATCTTTAGTGGGTAATTAGTGGTAGATCATGACATTAGTGATTTCATGAGTTACACAAAAGTAATGATCACTTTCTTACCAATTTATAACCACCATCTCACAAGAAATAATGCACTTTAATATTATAATTTTGATATTAAAATGCACTAACACCAGCACTCCTTGATATTACTAAGAAACTAATTGAGTCTCCAAAATGTGAACAATATGATAAAAATGTGGAGGACTTTGTGCATATTATCAGAGATTGTTTACTATCTAAATGAACATGGAATAAGTTCATTTCATTGAATGGGATTAATACTTTGAATGAGAAGCCAATACTTGGCTGTAGTGGTGGCAAAATAGATAAAAATAATAATTATCTATCCATATTATTCATTAAAACATTGGTTGGATAATTAACTTTTTAAAAATAGGTCAAATATGAATAAGATCCCTATTATCCACTTAGAAATAAATAACCAATGAGTTTAACTTTTACATTTGCAAAGACTCAAAGTAGGGGTTTCTCAAATTTGGGAGATTAGGAATCCTCCTAAAACTCCAAAAGTGATCATATTCAAGAAGCAATAGATAATATGTATATCGATATTATTCGCCGGTTAACCCATTTTCTATTCGTATTAAATATGAGTCAGGTCAGATATTTTATCTATTTTTATATTACCCATTTTCGATCAGTTCATATCCGACCCACCCGCCTGTTTGCCACCCCTACTTAAATGATTTTATGATATCATAAATAACAATTGTATATATGGGAAGAGCAAAACATAAATTTGATTAAAAAAAAGTATGTATCTATCGAACTTATATACTAGCAAATTAAAGATTATCCTAAGAAAATTGATGAAATGCTTCCTTCACAAATCTCTATACCTAAAACCAGCCAAAAGCAAAAGTTTTGATCAATTCCTTATGCAAGAAAAATGAAACTTATTATTGATGTCATGAACTGTGAAGATCGGAAATGCTATTTTTGGAGGGATCATTAAGAAAGACCAAGAAAAACGAATGAAGTCTATATCAATCGTCGTTACAAAACTTTGTAACATCGAATAAGGTCTCAAATTAGTACAAGAAAGGGGATACAAAAAATTAAAAGTGAAGACGAACTGCCTACTTATTGTCAAGTTTATCAAAGAGGAGGACACACAATATCATCCTCTAAGGCGACAATTGAAGATTGTAAATATTTGCTAGAAGTGAATAAAGATATTATTATACACATATCACATATGGAAGGAGACAAGCAAATAATTTGTTAATATGGAAAAATATGCTCAAGAAAATATAGTTTATTCGCTTAATAGATTTAAGTCATGCAACTTAGGAAAGGCATTAAGAAATTTATTACTACGTCTTTTCAATAAAATCGAAAAAGTGAACGAGCACTTTATGACCGAAGGACAAATTCCATTTATTAACTGTAAACTTAGCTGAGGTGATTGGGAAAAAATAGCAATAAGTACATCAGGAAATCTCGCATTCAAAATACAAAAGTGTTGCACAGACTGTCAATAGCCGACCTTAGCTCAGTTGGTAGAGCGGAGGACTGTAGTGGGCAAAGCCTAACAGCAAATCCTTAGGTCGCTGGTTCGAATCCGGCAGGTCGGATGTTTTTTTCAATTTTTTATTGACGGGATAAAATGAAATAACTAGGTCATTAAACGAAAGTAGAATATGATGAGATTAAACCAAATATGCAACATAACCAATTTTCGAAAGAAAAAACTTAGCTAATCAATTCATATTTGCATTTTCTTTATTTAATAGTTTGGTTTTCACAAAAATATATAATCGACTTTTACGCATTTTTTCTATTTTTTAAGATATAAATTGTATAGGGTAAAATATGATATGACACGTGGTCGTCTAAAGGGAGGATACGTGGAACCCAAGATGGGGATGACCACAAGACCAAATGCAACTATTCCGCTTGTCACTAGAAATGATAACGTTCATAAATGTGTGTTAAATGCTCTGCGCCCGACAATATTTAATAGGAAATATTCTGCAGCATTAAGAGCGACGGTCCATTACAGAGAATTTGACATTTATGTTCACCATTATGTCTTCATCAATGACCCTTATAATTGACATTAAAGGAGGACACGATCCTAGTACCCCCTTCCTTAGACATAGGTATAAATAGTTATCTCAGTTATCATTGTAAGGGGAACGAATTTTCCGACTAAACTTATACTAAATTCTATATAAAGCTTAACACAATCTTACCTTTCTTACTTTTTGATCTCATCATTGTTGTGCCCGGAAATCCTGTTCTCGGAACTGTCATCTCTACTGTTTCATCTACATTTCAAGGCTAAGTATTGTATATTTTTTTAATTATTGTATTATTTCAGGATCAAATTAGTTCACTTGTCTAGAAACCACATATAAATTTAACTGTACCGTTTTATGGGTAAACAATTTGGCGCCCACTATGGGGCCTAGACAGTCGTGCAATTAAATTGATCCTTGCCTTTTTTACTAACGCGATTAGATTGTTTCGTCTTAGAAAAATCATAAAAAAATGGCAGATAACACTGTTGACAACACGCACAACCTTGAAATTCGAGGGGATCAACCTCATTTTGAGGATTCAATCAGTGACACCCGCAATGAGGAGAATGACGCCACGTCGGTGCATGACAGACAATACCCTCGATAGGTTCGAGATACAACTCCCGATGATGCTGATGAGGAGCATGTCGTGGATGAGGTGAGGGTCCTGCAAGAGCAACACTCAATCATTCTAGGCCATCTCACGCGGCAGGATCAAGTTATGATGGAACTGAAGCAGGCACTATCAGGGGCTTCAAAAAATGCAAACAGACGAGACCCAATTCCTCCTGATGTTCCCGCAAACCAAACGACGCAGAGAGCCGACAACAACACTCCAAGGGGCGAAGTTGGCTCCCATGGGGCCGGGGGGAGTAGATCCGGTCTCAACAACGAGAACAACCCATCGAAAATGAACTTTTACGGTTTATGAGGGAAGTAAACGCCCGCATGGACCAAATCTCGGGCGTGCCACCAATATTGAAAGGCCCAGACTCGAAGAAGTATACTCAATTGCCGTATAAGCCGAGTGCGGCACCGGACCTAATCCCAAAGCGGTTTAAAATGCTCGAAGTGCCAAAGTATGACGGTACTCCAAACCCACATGAGCATATTACCACCTACGCAACGACGGTAAAAGGAAATGATTTAGCTCCTCACGAAATTGAATATGTGTTGCTAAAGAAATTTGGAGAAACTCTCGCGAGGGGAGCTCTAACGTAGTATTCATTATTACCCGAGCATTCCATAGAGATCTTTGAGATGCTCGCGGATTCTTTCATCAAGGCTCATGCCGCGGCCAGAAAAGTACAAGCCCGAAAGGCCGACATATTCAGGATAGCATAGGGAGAATCTGAATTATTACGAGAGTTCGTTACCCGATTCCAGAAAGAAATAATGTTTCTCCCTACCATCCCGAACGAATGGGCAGCTGAAGCATTCACCAAAGGATTGAATCCGAGAAGCTCAGACACGTCCCGAAAGCTGAAGGAAAGCTTGCTTGAGTTTCAAGCAACAACTTGGGCAGATGCCCACAACCGGTACGAGTCAAAGATAAGGATCGAAGATGACCAGGTCGGTTCCACATCATCGGCCAAAGGACGGGAGAAGAGCAAAGAAAAATCAAAGGATAACTACGACGCGGACATACAAACTTTGAGGGGCCGGTTTTTGCCCTACGAGCGGACCGAAGGTCGTGGCAGAAATTTCTAGGTAGCAAACAAGTTCATCGTTGACAAAGGGACCGATCATGGTCAAAATAATAGATCACTCCAGGATAAAGAGACGTTGGGATCTCGGGATCCTTCTTACCCCAAGTTATCGGAATATAACTTCAACGTCAGTATAATGGAGTTGGTGTCAGCCATGAGAAACATTAAAGAGGCACGATTCCCGAGACCTATGAGATTCGAATCCATCCAGAGAGATCCCAACTTATAGTGCGAGTACCATGGGACGAACGGTCACCGTACAGGGGACTGCCGGCACATCCAGGAAGAAGTGGCTACATTATTGAAGAATGGTCACCTCATAGAATTCTTGAGTGACCGAGCTAAGAACAATTATGGTTGTAACAGAGACAATCCAGAACCTTTGAAAGTAGGAGAAGGACCCACACGCCAAACGATCAATATGATCTTCGAGGGGAATGCGATTAACGGGGTCACCTTTTCAGCAGTGAAGAAGACGAAAGTATCAATAACTCATAGTAAAAGACTCCGGGAAGACGATATCATTTTCATGGAGGAGGAAGCAGATGGATTGCTGTTACCATACAACGACACACTGGTAATTTATTTACATGTGTTAGATTTTAGATTAAACGTGTTCTAGTGGATCCAGGAAGTTCGGCTAATATCATACAATGGCGAGTATTGGAGCAAGATAAACTCACTGGAAGCATTATTCCGGCAACAAAGCTCCTCGTTGGATTCAACCATGCGAGCGTGATGACCCGGGGAGAGATTTTGCTGTTCACGAACACTGAAGGAGTAATAAAAACAACTCTCTTCGAAGTAGTAGATGGTGACATGAGATACAACATCATTCCGGGAAGGCCATGGCTACACGAGATGAAAGTTGTACCCTCAACATATCACCAATTGCTGAAGTTTCCAATGCCCAAAGAATCAATCGGATAAGAGGTGATCAATCGACAACAAGGGAGATGAATGCAATCTCAGTTTCTAGTAGCAAAGGGAAGGAACGCGCGATATAGCAATTATAGGAATCGACACTACTCCCGAGCTAGAATGAGTTAGCCGGAAGCAGAGTCATCAGAATAATATTAGGTGCCAAGATATTTCCAAGTTCTAGAAGATTCAAACGCAACAAAATCCACGGCGGAGGAACTGGAGTAATTTGCATTATTCGAGGAATTCCTAGAAAGAAAATTCCATTTGGGGACAGGACTACACCCGGAGCTCATGTCTGGTTTTATTGAAGTCCTTAAATTTAATGATGATTGTTTTGCATGGTCGCACGAGGATATGACAGGTATCCCGACGGAAATAGCCGTGCACAAGCTGAGTTTGGATCCCAATGTACCTCAGGTAAGACAAAAGAAACGCCCTATTGCCGAGGCCAGGAATAAATTCGTCAAAGAAGAGGTAACCCGCTTGCTTAAAATCGGTTCGGTCTGAGAGGTAAGATATCCGGACTGGGTAGCCAATGTAGTAGTAGTTCCTAAGAAGAACAATAAATTTTGTATGTGTGTATACTATAAAGACCTTAATAAGGCGTGCCCGAAAGACTCATTCCCACTGCCAAATATCAATCAGATGATTGATGCCACGGCCGGGCATGAGTTGATGAGTTTCCTCGATGCTTATTCTGGGTACAACCAAATAAATATGAACCCAGAAGATCAGGAAAAAACTTCGTTTATAACGAATTTCGGTACATATTGTTACAATGTAAGGCCATTCGGGTTGAAAAATGCCGGAGCCACTTATCAACGGCTCGTAAATAACATGTTTGAAATGCAAATAGGAAAGACTATGTAAGTTTATATAGACAATATGCTCGTTAAGTATTTGAATACAGGTGACCATCTTAAGCATTTGCAAGAAACATTCGATATCCTAAGGAAGCATAACATGAAATTTAATCTCGAGAAGTGCGTGTTCGGGGTCAATTCTCGTAAGTTTCTGGGATTTCTAGTCTCACAAAGGGGAATTGAGGTAAACCCCGACAAAATCAAGGCCATAGAGGATTTTACGGATCAATTGTCGAACGTAAAGGAAGTCCAAAGGCTCACAAGAAGACTAGCATCTTTGAGCAGGTTCATTTCCCAGTCGTCGGAAAATGTCATCGCTTCTTCACACTGCTCAAAAAGAAAAATAATTTTGAATGGACACCGGAGTACCAACAGGCTTTGAAGGATCTGAAGAAGTATTTATCAAGCCCTCCATTACTCTCAAAACCAAAAGAAGGTGAAACATTGCTAGTCTACCTCGCAGTTTTAGAAGTTGCGGTAAGTGCAGTTTTAGTCCTGGTGGATGAAGGTATGCTATTTTCTATTTATTACGTTAGCAAAATTTTAACGGGAGCAAAAACTCGCTACTCACATCTGAAAAACTGGCCTTAACTCTCGTAGTCGCCACTCGGAAGCTGAGGCCCTACTTCCAATGCCAACTGATAGCTGTGGTGACTACTTTTCCTTTGCGAAACATCCTCCATAAACCCGAGCTCTAGGGAAGATTGGCCAAATGGGCCGTCAAAATGAGTGAGTTTGACATAGAATATAAACAAAGGTGTACTCATACTATACCTGTTAATCGGGCCGGGCTGACCTGTTTACAACTCGGTTCAGCCTGGTTCAGCCCGGTACTGTAGCGTGGGGGCGGGCTGGGACGGGTTGGGCGGGGAGCGGAATTCAAACGAATAATTTTTGATACCGGTGTACCGGAACCTGCTAAGCCCATTAACGGGTTTTTAACGGGCTACAACCCGGTTCAGCCCATTTTTTAACGGGATTTTTTAAAAAAAATTATTTTTTGGACCGTTGCCAACGTTCAAATTCAAATATTGCAAATTATCCTACTATTGCAAATGGTTTAGTTCATATTGCTGAAATTTCTCTTTTACTACATAATTTGAAGAAGAAAGAAGGATATACTTCTGTTGTTGAATCTATACTAGATAAGTTTAAAAATTATTTCTACCCAATTTCCCTATTTACCTTATTGGTGATATTTTAAACCCTTCTATCAAAATGGCCACTTGTCGCCAATTAATCACTGCTTTATATTCTTATATGGATATTGGACTAACTGAAACTCCTGATATTGACACTTGTATTTCTGATCTACACAAACATTTAGAAACATTATACAATTATTATGCTAACATTGTTGATGCTTCTTTTACTGTAGATGCAAATATTCCTTCAAGTTCAGTTTCAACATCTGGGACCAGTACTTTGTATGATAATGATGGTGTTGAAGATTATTTGATTTGGTCTACACTAGGGGAGCATCAACAAACCAGTAGCAAGAATATTAATGAACTTCAATTCTACTTGCAAAAGTCAGCAGAGCCCCGCACAAAGGAATTTCTACCACTGGGTTGGTGGAGGAGCAACTCAAATCAATTTCCTGTTCTTTCGGCCACGGCTCGAGACGTGCTAAATGTGCTGATTTCAACAGTCGCATCAGAGAGCGCATTTAGCCAAGCAAGGCAGCAACTAGAATATACCCGTCATTCATTGGGCATCAATGCTTTGGAAATTCTAGTGTGTTTTAGAGATTGGATAAGATCAGAATGACGAAATCAAGGGCGTGACGAGGTAGAAGAAGCGGAGGACCAAGAAATTGGAGATATAATAGTTTATGGTTCTAATTCAACCAATGCCGAAAATCAAGAACCTCATGTTGACATGGATGAACTTACAAAAATGATGCAAAGCATGTGATGTACTATTTTTTTTTTATAATTGTTGTAAACTTTTAATTTGCAAGTTCAAAAATAACAAAATCAAAAAAGAACTTGCAATTTAATTTGAAGTATTATATATTATTCAATAAAAATATCAAATAAAAGTTTTCGGAGCTTGATCCTTACATATTGCCTATTGGTCTTATTAAATAATTTTTTGTAGCCAATTACTTTCAAATTTCAATTTTAAAATTGTAAAATTCAAATTTCAAATTTAAAACTTTAACTTTAAAGTTTAATTCTAAGCCTTGAAAGTTTGCAAACACTTAAGTATCAATAACATTGAATAAGAAAACAAAATTTACTAAAAAAAAATAAAATTGCACGGCCCGGTCCAGCCCGCTAAGCCCGAAATCGAACGGACAAAAAAACCCGAAAAAGTACAGCCCGCTAACAGCCCGCAACGTTCAACGGACGGGCTGGTTTTTTTTGTGTCCAACCCGTCCTAGCCCGCCCGTTAGACACCCATAACGCATACTACACTTCTGCATATTTTTGTGCATAGCCAGGTATTGGAGATATCGGGCTCGAACATAGTTAGAGCGTGATCGCAAGGATTCAAGGTAGAGCTACTTGATCGTCGCAGTCCCTTGGAGTCTTTCCATTTTATTTTACTGTCAACTCTTAGTCGAACAGTATTGTATATCGATCCTTGAGATCATTGCATGTATTCCGTTAGAGTTCGTGAATCAGTATTAACAATCTTGGGAGGTTTTCATAGTTGTTTCTGCTTTTGGTTTTGACACTTGTATTATATTATATAAATTTCAAAAACAAAATGGCTTGAAATGAAATATTAATCGGCTTACCTAGTCTTAGAGACTAAGTGCCATCACGACGCCTGAGGTGGGATTTTGGGTCGTGACAGAAAAGTAACCCAAAATACCCGGGAGCTTAACGCGGGGAAGCTAGGTCCAACATGGGAAGATCCCTACCGGATTTCAGATATCACCGAGAAAGGATCATACGAGTAGAGAACTAGAATGGAGACAAGTTGCCTAGCAACTGGAACGTGGCATACCTCAAAAGATATTATTGTTGATGAACATTATTCAAACGAAAAGTATGTGCTGCACTCTTTTTCCCTTCGTTAAGTTTTTGTCCCAATTATGTTTTTCTGGCAAGGTTTTTAATGGGGCAGCAACAGAAATCATACTACGAAGACAACAACAATAAAACCTTTGATAGCAAGGCAAACAAGCAAGCTTACACTCGGGGACAATTAGATAATCTTTGGTGCGATAGCAAATTTCCACTGGGAAGTTAAGTTTGCTACCGAACAAAAGTTACCCAACCGTTCACGAGCGCAAACCACTAGAGGGTTATTAGATATTCCTTCACTCGATAGCATAAATTCCTCAGGGGAAGTAAAATTGTGTTACCAAGTTGAGGATTATCTAGCAATTCATTAGTGGAATCTTCGAAGATACGAGACTTTCAGTGTTCCAATTCTCACTCTTCGCAATCGAACACTCGGGGGGAGGGGGGGAAATGATATGAGGATACGACAACAATGACTGCCACATCAACCGGGGAATGAAAATCCGAAAACAAAATGCATCATTAGGACTAGGGACTGTGCAGCCAGCCCTGTAGAAACAAGTTGTACAAGATAACCACAAGTAATTGCAATTTCTTTTCAGCATAGCAAATGCTTATGTATTTTTTGAAAATAGAAGGAATAAAATGAAAACCTTTTGTTTTTATCTTGTTTCTTGTCTGAACGATGAATAAACTTTGTCATTTGAAAGTTACAAGTACTTCAAATGTTAGTACCATAATGAACATGAGACTTCCTCTTCAAGAGAACCGTAAACATAAGAGGGCCCTCTCTTATAAAAAAGCCTCACATTAAAGGGTTGGTTCCGGAAGAATTTATGCCCGGATTAGAAGATGCCATCATGGAAAAATACATCCGAAGCCACATATGAAAAGGACGCAAAAAGTAAACTTGCGCAAATACTTATAGAAACCCTCACGTAAAAGGGATAACGCTCGGAACCAAAGTGCTTCGAGGAAAACACATTCGAGACTACATATAGTAAAGCGCGAACAAGAAAACATGGGCAGAATTCTTGAGCAAGTGCAAAGATTAAATACTTGCATGGATATTCAAGCGAAAGTAAGACTCAAACGATACTTGAGCAAAAATATGTATTTGTTTACAAGAACGTGCCAAAATGGTAAAAGTTCAAAATGGGAAAAAGAAGAGAAAAGCTAAACTGCAGCGCCTCCGGAACCAGGAGGAAGAAAAGTGTCCGCATTCCCGGGAGAAGTAGGTGGGTCCACCGATGGCTCGACATTTTCCCCAGTTTGGTCTTTAGCATCGATGCCTTCTGATCCCTCTTTAGTTCCCGAAAATTCGAAATCGGAACCAAAAGAACCAGGAGCATCAGACTGTGCTGGGAGTCCATTTTTAGCAGCTAACTCAAGCTCTCAGGCCTTAGCAATTTCGGCATCATAGTCGATGATTCCATCTTTGGCCTCCTCCAAGGTTTTTCTCCTCATGCTATTGTCACGACCCCAATTCACCCTCCGTAGGATGTCATGATGACACCTAGTCTCTAAGACTAGGTAAGCCTAATAAATTGCGGAATAACATAATAAGAATCTGAAACTCAAACCTCAATAGTTGTGATAAATGAAAACTGCAAGTCAAAGAACTACAATATCCCAAAACCCGGTAGAAACAAGTCACAAGCTTCTAAGAGGAATACTAATGTGGTCTGCGGATGCTGGCAGATGTACCTTGAAGTCTCCGCACACAGGTAGCTCACTGATATCTGGGCTGGTAAGAAGTACTTGGATCTGCACAAAAAAGATGTGCAAAAGCATAGTATGAGTACCCCGCAGCGGTACCCGGTAAGTTCCAAGCCTAACCTCGGTAGAGTAGTGACGAGGTCAGGTCATGCCCTACTAGAAATAATAGAAAAGTAAGACAGAGGATATAATAATATAACGAAATGACTGAGAAGTGAACAACACAACAAATAGAGGTAAACAACAGGGGCTCTCCCGAGGTACTGCCTCATAGTCCCGAAAATAAATATGAAGTACAGGGAGATCTCTCGAGGATCCGCCTCGTAGTCCCAAAAGTAAATATGCAGTACATGGGGTTCTCCCGAGGAACCGTCTCGTAGTCCCAAAAGTAAATATGCAGTATAGGGGGATCTCCAGAGGAACCTCCTCATAGTCCCAAAAGTAAATATGCAGTACAAAGGGATCTCCCAAGGAACCGCCTCGTAGTCCCAAAAGTAAATATGCAATATATATCCGAAGGAAACAACGAATTTACAACAAGAATCTCTCAGTTAAAGATTTAAATCAAATCAAATAAGCAGGTAATTCAACTAAGCATGTTGCACATATTGCAAGTAAAAGTTAGGGCACGTAGCCATGTGATACTAGACTAAACATGATCACTACATATACTAAAGCAACTCAATTAAAGAATTTAAAAGTAGACTACTCAGCAAGAACCAATATTTTTAAATTTAGCCCGTGTACGCACTCGTTACCTCTCGTACACGACGCTCACATATCACAAAATATTACAACAGTATCAAATCCTAAGGGGATTTCCCCTACACAGGGTTGGACAAGCCACTTACCTCAAGCCAAGCTCAATCAGTCAATAAGAAATCCTTTCTCTCGATTTTCCGACTCCGATCGGCTCGAATCTAGTCACAATTAATTTGATTCAGTCAATACAAATTATAGGAATTAATTCCATATGAAAATATAGAGTTTTCAACAAAAACTCGAAATTGCACTCAAATATCGTCCGTGAGACCCACATCTCGGAACCCGACAAAAATTATAAACTATGAATGCCTATCCAACTACGAGTCTAACCATACAAATCTCGCCAAATTCCGACATCAACTCGACCCTCAAATCTTCAATTAAAGTCTTTGAAGATTTCTACCATTTTCAACCCAATCTTTACCCATTTGAACTCAACAATCTTTCCCCAAACCCTATTGGTACGTGTATATATAAATAATACTCTCACACCCAAAATTATACTTTTAATCACCAATCTTTACCCAAACTCGAAATTGAAGACTACGGTTAGAAATTCTTACTTCTTTGAAGCCATAACAAGATCCTTGTGAAATCTTCAAACCTTGAACAAGAATTGATGGACAAATGACTAGGTCTTCACTTTCTCTCTCTAATGCTCTCACCTCTCTCTAAATTATCAGATGAAACCCTTCAAAATGACCCCTAGTAGTGTTTTATAAGAATGGGGTCGGGTTTATAAAACCAGAAAAATGAAGCTCCAAAACACATTCTGCGGTCGCATATGTGACCGCATAATGCTCATGCGGCCCGCGAAATGGCCCTCGGAACTGGGTATTTTCTGCCCGGGTGTGCGATTACTATGCAGCCTGCAGACCTGTTCTGCGGTCGTATAATGCACCGCAAAATAGTTATACGGTCGCATAATCGACCGCAGATTTGCACTTACACCTGCCCAGCTTCTGCCCATTCTGCGACCATTCTGCGACCCGTATAGTGATTCTACGCTCGCAAAGTGGACCGCAGAAATGGATCTTTCTGCTAAATATTTTTCTTTAACTCCCCCGCGCACTGTTCAACCCAAAAGGTCAGAGCCGCGGTACAATTCTCAAACACGTAAGCCTAGTTCGACACCACGAAACCTTAATTTTCTTAGCAAAATAATTTTCGGGGTCGTTACACATAAGTCAGCATCCGGTCAACCTTTTCAACTTCAGTTCTAAACCTTGGAACCAAGTGTTCCAAATCATTCCAAAACCTTACCGGACCCAAAGAAATTACCCCGAAAAGTCAAATAACAATCGTAAAGCACAATTTGAGTAGTAAATAGGGAGACGAAGTTGTAATACTCGAAACGACCGGCCGGGTTGTTACAGCTGTACATGGCATAAGTTTTTTCAACAATGAGGGAAGCCGCTTAGAGCTTAAGTTCTTCTTTGAGTTAGGTAACCTCAGCAGAAAGGCTTTCCCGGGCGGACCTAGCGGATTAGAACCTGACGTCAAGGTCGCGAACATTTGAACTAAAGAGCCTATTATGCTCGATAGTTTTCTTGTACTTCTCTTCTAGCTGGGCGTGTTTTGCCCCCACAGAAGCAAGCTTTTCGATTTTAGAGTTCAAGGCTGCCTCTAAATTAATCATTCTTTCAGCGGAGGCAGCCTCACGGTCGGTTGCAGTAAGAACGACGTCCTGGACTTTAGCCCATTTGGACTTGGGTTCATCAAATATAACCCTCAGTAGGCCAATTTCTTGGCTAAGGGTTACCACTTCTTGCTCACTTTGCTACAACCAAACCTCCAAAATAATGGCCTTAGTAGCTTTGCTTTCCAGTTCCGAGAGGCGGAGAATAGTTTGGTCCCGTTCCACCAAAAGTTGATTCCGTTTAGAAGTAAGTTCTTCCTTCTCACGAATCAACCTTTTAAGGCCCTCAGAAGCAAGAAAGTTGGCCTACAAAACAAGAAGAAGTAAAACTTAGAATACATTAATACAAAAGTAGAAGAAGTAATGAAGGAAGAAAAGAACGTGCCGTTGCGGCGTTATACATGGCATTGTTCAACAAGAACTCTCCCGAGAGTGCCTGAATCTTTTCCCAGTCTTTTTTGAAGCCAAAGGCTTCATATAATTAGCAAGCTCCACCGGCTGGGATAGCAAGTTGCATCCGGTAGAGACCGAAAAAGAGTAATGTTTCTCCTCCTTTGTGGATCTTCAGAAGGGGCAGCATAATTTTTCCCCAAATTCCCATGAACTGGGACTGTGGAAGAGGAACACCTTCTTCATGGTCAGGTGCGGCCGATGGAGGTGGTGTAGCAACTGCTGGTGGAATAGTGGATGAAGATGGAAGTGATGTAGCAGTTACTGGTGTGGGTGAAGGTAGAGATGAAGCTGATGGAGTTGAAGAGTGAGAAGCAGCTGCATCAAATGCAATGCTAGCTGTTGGACGCTCGCAAACCAAAGACGGCACGAACCCGTTACTCAGCCCCGCAACACCGGTTACAATAATTGGGGCCCAAAAACGGGAGTTGGCAATTTCTACCAAATCAGATTCTCCCCAAAGTGCCGAGACATTGTCTTCAGTTGGTGTAACTATCTCAACAGGTCGAGCATCTTGTTGAGATGATGAGGATCATAGCCTTTTATGTAGAGAAGCTCCCTCATCACTAGCTTTTTCATCATCATCAATCATCATAGTGTCTATGACCGGCCCGAAAGGAGGACTAGTCGTCATCGACACCGGAGATGACTTGGGGGCATCAATCTTTGCCATCTTATTCTTTTCCCTGGCCGCGGAGGAACATCTTCTCTTTGGTTGCTTATCCTCCGGTCGGGGACTCTGTAAAGAAGTGTTTGTGCCCGAATTAGGCTCGGAGATACCTGTTCGAGTAAGTGCTTCCTGAAGCAGCCTTGCTGCATCATCAAGATCAGCCAAAATGTCCTTCTCGGGGACAACAATAGAGCCCGCAGGTAGACCTAATTTTGTGACCAAGTCAGAAGGGTTCAACCAAATTCTCCATAAACTAAAAAAAAAATAAAAGCAAGGTAAATTAAAATTACCATGATTTTTGGCCTTCCACTCGTATTTAAGGGCCAGTTCTTTCCATAAAAAAGTTTCGGGGGTCGTGACGTCCAAGATCTTCTGAACCCACCGGTCCAAAACTTCCACCACCAGTGGGATCTATCGAGTTGCTGAAACATGCGAAGGGTGAAGAGTTGATACGACCATAAAAGAATATCTAGTAAAAAGAAATACTAAACAAAGAGCTTACAAGTGCGGTTCCAAGCGACCGAAAAGGATAAAGCCGTTGTCGGAATGATGTCTTTGGTGGTGACTGCAACGAACTGTTCCATCCATCCACGGTCATTGTCTTCATCCATGCTAGACAGCAAAGCATGGTGGCTACGCTTGCAGAGGTTTATCATTCCCCTGCGGAATATTTTGGGAGAATAAAGATTTATCATATGAGCTAAGGTTAGCTCCTCTCCAGTTTCCTGGTACAAACGTCGAAGGTAGGGGACCATCCTCCACACTGAAGGACTTACTTGTGCCAAACACACTTGGTATCGAAGGCAAAACTCCGTAATCACGGAATCATGCTCTCCGCTCCAAGAAAACACACCCAAAGTAAAGGGATACGTGAAAAAGTATGTAAAACCTTCCTTGGGAAGGGTCACTCGCTCCGATAGATCAGAAGCAATGATATCCAACTCATGGCAGCGGCATTCCTCCTTCACAGCAGGAATACTGGAAGGACGGATAGAAGAAGGGTACCTACTAACAGCCCATGTGCGAGGGTTAGCAGTAGGAAATTTCTCTTCAAAGTCCTTTGTGGTACTAAGTCTTTTTGGGATGACGGAACCCACTGTTGTTGGAACAGAGTCCTTGGTTTTGTTCTTGTTCTTCTTAGAACCAGCACGCTTAGAGGAAGAAGCCATTGAAAAAGAAGAAGGAAAAGGTTTTGTGTTTGAAGAGAATTAGAGAAAGGATGGAAAACAAAGATGCAAATCAGAAGCTCGAGAAATTATGAAACACAAAGGAAAAAAATGTTACGTATAAGTAAAATTTTGGCGGCTAAATTCATGGCCATGATTACCTCGATAATCGGCAAACATTATGCTGAATAATGGGATGACGCGTGGTCGGGGTATTAAATAGACGTGCATCTAATCAACTGTCAAAAACCTTCAAAGGGAGTTATAGTAATTCCCGCCAAAAAGGTATTTCTATCAACTTTCCGGTAACACAAAGTTATGTCACCGGAAAGCAAGGGGACTATCTATATAGGGTGAAATATGATATGACATATGATCATCTAAAGGGAGGACAAGTGGAATCCAAGATGGGGATGGCGGAAGACCGAACACAACCATTCCGCTTGTCACCAGAAAGGATAACGTTCATAAAGGTGTGTTAAATGCTCTGCGCCAAGTAGCATTTAATAGGAAATATTTTGCAGCATTAAGAGCGACGGCCCGTTACAGAGAATTTGTATTTATTTTCACCGTTACGTCTTCATCAATGACCCTCATAATTGACATTAAAGGAGGACACGATCCTAGGACCTCCTTCCCTAGACATAGCTATAAATAGGGAGCTCAGTTAACATTGTAAGGGGGACGAATTTTCTGGCTAAACTTATACTAAATTCTATATAAAGCTTAATACAATCTTACTTTTCTTACTTTTTGATCTCATCATTGCTGTGCCCGGAAACCCTGTTCTCGGAACTGTCATCTCTGTAGTTTCATCTACATTTCAAGGCTAAGTATTGTACATTTTTTCAATTATTGTATTATTTCAGGATCAAATTAGTTCACTTGTCTAGAAACCACGAATAAATTCAACTATACCATTTCACGGGTAAACATAAATATAGCATACAAGAAATTTATGTTCTAACAATAATTATATGCATAATAATTTGTATACGGTCGAAATAGATTTCGGCCTTCGTACAATTGATCGAGGTCGAAACATAATAGATCGAAGAAAGACTTCGTAATATCGAGATGGGTTCTGAAGATGGTATGAACGAGCTTCATATTTCAGGTATAGGTCAAACACCGAGTTCGAACTCATTATCGAGATTGGGTCTGAATCGAACTATGATGATATGATTTCGATCTTAAGGGGTAGAGGCCAACCGATACCGAGCCCGAATCATCACCTGATTCCGAGTCCACATCGAGCTCTAGAAGCAATACCGACCAGCACCGAGGCCGATCGATCTCAAACTCACAGACAAGAGCCGTTGCAAACACACTAAGGGAGAGAATCTCGGCGAAAATTAGGAAAAAGCTGATTTATCATGGGTTCTCCACTATGTATTTTTAATTATATCTAAAGTAGGATCCTCCACTATAAAGAGGATGGCTACATTTCTGTAGAGGGCAATTCTTTGGCTTACATTGTAAATTCAAGCACCACACACTCCTATATTGAAGACTTATTCTTTTAAGATTCATAAATTGATTCATCTTGCTTAGTCCTAAAAATCATCTTCTTTCCAACCTTGTTTATTTGGTATCCGTATTTGAGATTTCTATTTATCCTTACAATTTGTATTAAGCTATACCACATATTCTTAGAACTACGTACAAATTAAACTCTATCCGTTTTTCGGATAAACACAATTAGAAACACGTCTTCAAGGATGTGGATTCTAATGAACCGACTTCATTGAAAAACAATTATCATATTATGTGTTACATTGAGATTTTATTTGCTTATTGTATTAATTAGTTTTATTATATTTGTTTTTGTAAGTTGAAACTTTGTATGTTTGTAACGAATGTACTTTTCTCTGTGTAAATTTGTGTATCTATTGAGTATTGATTTGTTCTTCTCAAAGATCACTTGTCAACGTCGTTGGAGCTCGAATCGAAGTGCCGATAGATATCAATTCGCATGTGGCCATTGAGGCGAACCTACATTCTGAACCTGAAAGTAACATTCATGGTGGCACTCGGTCTGTAGCTCGAGATACCCATAACGTCGAGGAAAATGACGTCATCTTGCGTATGATTTTTGAAATGTTGCAAGCTCAACCTGCAGCAATCGCTCAGTTGCAGAGTCAAACCCATATACCGAGAAGACTGGAGCCCAGTCAACTCCGAGAAATTGCCCATACAATGGAACCACCTATAGTGAAATCAAATGAGCAGGAGTCGGGGACTAATCCCGAAATTGCTAAGATGTTCGAAGAACTGACCAAACGAAAAGAATCGGGAGAAAGGAGGATCGAAACAAACGACAAAAATGTGGAGACATACAACTCCAGGGTTGATCAGATCCCGGGGGCACCACCAATATTGAAGGGCTTAGATTCCAAAAAATTAATACAAAATCCTTCCCCCCAAATGTTACTCCTAAACCGATCCCAAAGAAGTTCTGCATGCCCGAGATTCCTAAATATAACGGAACTACTGACCCTCAATGAACATGTCACCTCATACACATGTGCCATCAAAGGGAACGATCTAGAGGATGATGAGATCGAATCCGTATTATTGAAGAAATTCGGTGAAACCCTGTCAAAAGGAGCAATGATATGGTATCATAATTTGCCATCTAATTCTATCGATTCTTTTGCTATGCTTGCAGATTCCTTCGTAAAAGCACACGTCGGGGCCATAAAAATCGAGACCAGGAAGTCAGACCTGTTTAAGGTAAGACAAAAGGATAACGAGATGCTAAGGAAATTCGTGTCTCGTTTTCAAATGAAACGAATGGATCTACCCCCGGCCATAGACGATTGGGCTGTTCAGGCTTTCACTCAAGGTTTGAACGAACGAAGTTCGATGGCTTCACGGCGGTTGAAGCACAACCTAATCAAGTACCCGACTATCACTTGGGCGGACGTGCACAATCAGTACCAATCAAAAATTAGGGTCGAAGATGATCAGTTGGGGTCTGAACCCACTGCTCGAAGGGATATCAATCGAGAATAAGGTCCGATCAGGGATCAATACCGACCGTATAATGGAAACCATAGAATCAATGAATCGAGATGTAACCCCGGACAAAGCAACAAAAGAAGTGATCGAGGTCAAGGGTCTCAGGGACTGATGAACAGAAGTGGGTTCGACAAGCCTACCGAATATAAGGAAGCGCCTCGGTTATCGGAGTATAACTTCAGCATTGTTGCATCCGCCATCGTGTCGGCTATTGGACGCATCATAGACACTAAATGGCCTCGACCCATGTAGACCGATCCTGCCAAGAGAAATCCCAATCAAATGTGCGAATATCAAGGCACCCATGGTCACATAACAGAAGATTGCAAGCAACTAAGAGAGGAGGTAGCCTGGTTATTCAATAAAGGGAACCATAGAGAAAATTTAAGCGACAGGGCGAAGAACCATTTCAAAAATAGGGATTTCGGCAAGCAAACCAAACAAGAAGAACCGCAGCACGTCATTCACATGATCATTGGCGGCGTCGATACCCCTCAAGGTTTGGTGCTCAAACGCTCTAAGACATCGATTGTGAGAGAAAAGCGATCTCGAACTCAAGATTACGCACCCATAGAAACTTTGTCCTTCAATGATGAAGATGCAGAAGGAGTCATACAACCTCATAACGATGCACTGGTAATATCCGTACTTATGAATAAAACTAAAGTTAAGCGTGTGTTAATTGATTCAGGTAGCTTGGCCAACATCATTAGATTGAAGTTCGTGCAACAACTCAGTCTACAGGACCATATCGTACCCGCGACCTTGGTTTTAAACAGATTCAATATGGCATGTGAAACCACTAAAGGCGAGATAATTCTACCAATAAACGTGGCCGGGACCATCCAGGAAACGAAGTTCCACATAATCGAAGGCGACATGAGGTACAATGCCCTTTTTAGAAGGCCATAGATCCACAACATGAGAGCTGTACCTTCGACCCTACACCAGGTTCTTAAATTCCCAACATCGAAGGGGGGTCATAACAGTGTACGGAGAACAACCGGCCGCAAGAGAAATGTTTGCCATCGAGGAAGCGAATTCGATATCCTCGCCTTTGTCAATAAAGGGATCGAGCTCAAAAGGGGAACTAGATGCCAAATAGCAATCATAGACACCGGCTTTAACCCAACCAGAAAATTAGAAGATCGATGAAGATGATGATCAAAGGATCCCTCGATCCTTCGTGCTTCCACATGATTCTGACTCTACCCAATCAACGATTGAAGAGTTGGAGCAAGTCATATTAATCGAGCAATTTGACCGAACGAAAGGTATACTTGGGAACGAGATTAACCCCCGAACTCAGGAACATGCTTATTCAATTTCTTATCGATAACATGTATTGTTTTGCTTGGTCCCATTTAGATATAACAGGGATCCCACCGGATATAACAATGCATCGGCTAAGCCTGGACCCTAGGTTCCAACCAATAAAGCAAAAGAGAAGGCCCGATCCGAGGTAAAGCACGCATTCATAAAGGACGAGGTAACTAAACTTCTCAGAATAGGGCCCATCCGGGAGGTGAAATATCCCGAATGGTTAGCCAATGTAGTTGTAATCCCTAAAAGAGGGAACAAACTTAGAATGTGTGTAGATTACAAGGATTTAAACAGGGCATGCCCCAAATATTCTTTTCCACTGCCTAACATCGATCGCATGATCGATGCCACAGCCGACCACGAGATCCTTACTTTTCTCGATGCCTATTCCGGGTATAATCAAATCCAAATGAATCCGGAAGACCAGAAAAAGACTTCATTTGTCACCAAGTATGGAACATATTGTTATAATGTGATGCCTTTCGGGCTAAAAAATGCAGGAGCTACTTACCAACGCCTAGTAAATAAAATGTTCGAGAAACAAATAGGTAAATCAATGGAAGTTTATATTGATGACATGCTAGTTAAGTCTCTGCGTGTAGATGACCATTAGACCCATTTGCAGGAAACATTCGGGATTTTAAGGAAATACAACATGAAGCTCAACCCCGAGAAATGTGCTTTCGAGGTCGATTCAGGCAAGTTCCTCGGCTTCATCGTGTCAAATCGGGGGATCGAGATTAACCCCGATAAAATCAAGGCCATCGTGGACAGCATAAAAGCCGTGCAAAGGCTAACAGGACGGATTGCAGCCTTAGGCCGATTTATTTCAAGGTCGTCAGATCGAAGTCACAAATTTTTCTCTCTACTCAAAAAGAAGAACGATTTCGCTTGGACCCCAGAATGCCAACAGGCATTAAAGGAATTAAAACGATATCTATCGAGCCCACCATTGCTTCATACTCCAAAAACAGACAAAAAACTTTGCTTATACTTGGTAGTATCGGAAATTGCGGTAAGTTGTGTCCTAGTTCGAGAAGAGCAAGGTACGCAATTTCCCGTCAACTATGTAAGTCGAACCTTAGGAGAAGCAGAAACTAGATATCCACACTTAGAAAAATTGGCACTTGCACTGATAAGCGCCTCTAGAAAGTTAAGACTGTACTTTCAATGTCACCCAGTATGTGTATTGACCACTTACCCACTCCGTAATATTTTTCACAAGCCCGAACTATCAGGCTGATTGGCCAAATGGGCCGCCAAACTCAGTGGGTACGATATCGAATATCAACCCCGTACGACCATCAAGTCTCAAATTTTAGCGGACTTCGTGGCTGATTTCACGCCGACCCTCATACCTGAAGTTGAAAAAGAACTCTTATTTAAATCGGGTATGTCATCATGGGTGTGGACCCTTTTAACGGATGAGGCTTCGAACGTGAAGGGGTCCGGGCTAGGCATCATTTTAAAGCCACATACGGATAACACTATTAGGCAATCTATCAAAAATACTAGGTTGACTAATAACGAGACCGAGTATGAGGCCATGATTGCAGGTCTCGAGCTAGCTAAAAGCTTGGGAGCAGAAGTCATTGAAGCCAAGTGTGACTCTTTGCTGGTGGTAAATCAAGTAAACATTTCAAAGAATGGACTTTACAGCATGTTCCACGAGAGCAAAACAGTGAGGCCGATGCACTTGCAAATTTGGGATCATCGGTCGAGGAAGGCGAGATAAGCTTCGGGACTGTCGTTCAACTCTAGAGATCCGTGATCGAAAAAGGTCATGCCGAGATAAATTCTACAAGATTAACATGGGATTGGAGGAATAAGTATATTAAATACTTAAAGAATGGAAATCTCCCATCAGACCCTAAATATTCGAGGGCCCTACGAACCAAAGCTGCTCGATTCACATTAACTACAGATGGAACGTTATACCGAAGGACATTCGATGGACCATTGGCAGTATGCTTAGGTCCAGGAGATACCGACTACATCCTACGTGAGGTGCATGGGGGCACTTATGGAAATCACTCTGGTGCTGACTCATGAGTCCAAAATATAATCAGGGCAGGGTATTATTGGATCGATATAGACAAAGATGCGAAGGAGTTTGTTCGAAAATGTGACAAATGTCAAAGGTTTGCACCAATGATTCATCAGCCCGGAGAGCAACTTCACTCAGTCCTATCCCCATGGCCATTCATGAATGGGGAATGTATATCGTCGGCCCTCTACCATCGGCCCCAGGTAAAGTTAAGTTCATTCTATTTATGACTGACTATTTCTCTAAATGGGTTGAAGCACAAGCATTCGTGAAAGTAAGATAGAAAGAGGTTATATACTTTATCTGGGATCATATCGTATGTCGATTCGGAATACCAGCCGAAATAGTGTGTGACAATGGGAAACAATTTGTCGGCAGCAAAGTGACGAAATTTCTCGAAGACCACAAAATAAAAAGGATATTATCAACACCGTATCACCATAGTGGGAACGGACAGGCCGAATTAACAAACAAAACTATCATTCAAAACCTAAAGAAGAGGCTGAACGACGCTAAGGGAAAATGGAGAGAAATCCTACCCGAAGTTCTTTGGGCATATCGAACAACATCAAAATCTAGTACTGGGGAAACCCCGTTCTCCTTAGTATATGGCTCCGAAGCCTTGATTCCAGTCGAAATCGGGGAACCCAATGCTAGGTTTCAATATGCAACAGAAGAGTCAAATAACGAGGCTATGAACACTAGCCTCGAATTATCGGATGAAAAACGAGAAGCTTCTCTCGTCCAATTGGTCACCCAAAAGCAGCGAATTGAAAGATACTATAATCGAAGAACCAAGATTTGCCATTTTAAACTCGGGGACTTGGTGCTAAGGAAAGTTACCCTCAGTACCCGAAATCCCAACGAAGGAAAACTAGAACCGAACTGGGAATGATCGTATCAGGTTCTCAAAAACGTCGGAAAAGGATCATACAAGCTCAGTATCATAAACGACAAACAACTATCAAGCAATTGGAATTTGTCGCACCTAAAACGATACTACTGCTAAGGTACGACCCTCCCATATTCGTTTACATTTCGAAACTAACCCCTGCAGGAGTCCGATCAGGAGCTAGGATGGATCCTTCAATACGAAGGCCTAGGTCTGAAAGCACGCATTGCACTCTTTTTCCCTTAGACCGGTTTTATCCCAAATGATTTTTTCGGCAAGTTTTTTAATGAGGCAACTATTGATCGTGCTAACTTAGAAACAAATTGACAGTATCCGAGGCCTCTTTACAATCGACCTCGAATACTGGGGGGCATTAGCCCTAAAATATATCAAGTTCGATGCAAGAAAGTTGCTTCATAACAACAGGGTTCCGATAGGAAAAGTTGTAAGAGCTAAATGGTCAAAACGAACCATGCCCATATAGTTGGCCCGAGCCCTGACACAAAACATGGACACATGTACAATGACTTGCAAAGAAAAATGTCTTCTTTGCCGATATCTTATATCCAAGATTTATTACGTAAATAGGCTTAAGGTAAATCAACGAGTTCGAGCAACACTCACTCAACTATCAAGCCTACAGGCTACATTACTTCGAGTTCGAAAGCACTCACTCGACTATTAAGCCTACAGGCTACATTACTTCGAGTTCAAAATCACTCACTCGACTATTAAGCCTACGGGCTACATTACTTCGAGTTCAAACTCACTCACTCGACTAATAAGCCCACCGGCTACATTACTTCGAGTTCGAAATTACTCACTCGACTAATAAGCCCACGGGCTACATTACTTCGAGTTCGAAATCACTCACTTGACTTTTAAGCCTGCGGGCTACATTACTTCGAGTTCTAATCACTCACTCGACTATTAAGCCTACGGGCAACATTACTTCGAGTTTGAATCACTCACTCGACTACTACGCCTATGGGCTACATTACTTCGAGTTTGAATCATTCACTCGACTACTAAGCCTACATGCCACTTTTATTTCGAGTTCGAGCAAGCACTCACTCGACCATTATGCCTACGGGCAACATTACTTCGAGTTCGAAACATTCATTCGACTACTAAGCCTACGGACTACTTTTATTTCGAGTTCGAGCTAGCACTCACTCGACCACTATGCCTACGGGCTACATTACTTCGAGTTCGAATTATTCACTCGACTACTAAGCCTACGGGCTACTTTCATTTTGAGTTCGAGCAAGCACTCACTCGACCATTATACCTACGGGCTATATTATATCGAGTTCAAATCATTCACTCGACTACTAAGCCTTTATTTCGAATTTGAGCAAGCACTCACTTGACCATTATATCTACATGCTACATTACTTCGAGTTCGAATCATTCACTCGACTACTAAGCCTACAAGCTACTTTTATTTCGAGTTTGAGCAAGCACTCACTCGACCATTACGCCTACGGTCTATATTACATCAAGTTCGAATCATTCACTCGACTACTAAGCCCACGAGCTATTTTTATTTCGAGTTCGAGCAAGCACTCAATCAACTATTACACCTACGGGCTATATTACTTCGAGTTCGAATCACTCACTCAACTAATAATCCTAAGGGCTACATCACTTCAAATTCAAACAATCACTCAACTAGACTACTAAGCCTATGTGCTACCTTATTTCAAGTTTGAGTAAGCACTCACTCGGTTATAAAGGCTATGAAGTCCAAATTCGATCAAATTGCCTAAATCCTTATGAAAACATTCATAAGGAACGAATAAAATCTTCACAAGGCAGGAAACAAAATAGAAGCAAGTTGGTAAAAGAAAAAGATATTTATATATATACAAGATTGTTTACATGATTGATTACAACATAGAAACTAAGGGCTAAGTTTCTTGGTTATCTCTGGGAGCGGTCTCTTCTGCACCAGGCCCCCCAGTTCTCGGACCCGCTCTTACTCCCATCATCATTATCATCATTATCATCATCGTCATCATCGGAAGCCAAGGCTTCATAATCAGCTTTGAGTTCTTTAGCCTTTTTAATCTCTTCAGCGAGATCGAAACCTCGAGCATGGATCTCCTCGAGGGTCTCCCTCTGAGATCGACACTTAGCAAATTCAACGACCCAATGTGCTCGAGTATCGGCGGTCTCGGCTGCCTCTCTTGCTTGGACCTGGGCAGCTTCAGCATTGGCCCGATAGACGGCCACGAGTGCATCCGCATCGGCTTTTTCCTTTTCGGCGTTAGATTCGGCCTTGGAAAGTTCAGAGGCCAAGCGAGCCTCGAGATTCTCTATTCTTCTTGCTTGAACCGAGCTTTTCTCCTTCATACTTTGAAGTTGGTTTTTGGTCACTGATAATTGGGCTCAAGCGGCTTCTTTCTCTGCAGTAAAGTGATCCATACCTTCTTTCCACTTCAAGGATTCCGCTTTTATCACATCTACCTCCTCATTGAGTTTTCTGATCATCTCAATTTTCTGCTGCAACTGTGAGACCGAAAAATTAGCCATCGTTCTGGTATCGAGCCCATAGGCTTTTAAAAGTATCATTACCTGCTCGGACAGATCAGTCTGATCTTGGTGAGCCTTGGCTAACTCAGATCAGAGGTCTTTTAATTCCTCTCTCCTTTGCCCTAAGAGGAGTTTAAGGGAGTTCCTCTTCTCCGTAACCCATTGAATGTCGGCCTTATATTGACGTAGCTCGGTTCGAGACCGAGAACATGCTTCTCGATGAACTGTCACGGCCTGTAAAGAAAGAAGAAACAAAGTTAGAAAAGAAAAGCAAACATAAAGGTAATGCCAACAAAATAATTTAAGGCTTACCTGATTCAAAGCCTGCTGTACTCTGTGAAAAAGATCTGATGCCTCACTTGTACCGGTAGCGTCCTCGACACTGGTAAACAGGTCACAAAAAGGATCCTCTCCATCATGAGGACTGTCTAGTTCAAGGCCCCCCAAAGCTTGGGCTTCCCGAATCGCCCCTGTAGATAAAGTAGGGAAGGTGGGCGAGTCTTCGATTGCTACTGCCCCAAGTGAATCACTTGGAGCATTCTCTTCGGTTCGAAGAGATTCGGGGAGATCCCCTTCAGACATATCCCCTATCCGTTGGCTTCGATGGGAAGCATCTTCAATCTCCAACAACTCGGGGACTCTGCCCGAATCTTTCTCCAATATATCCTTAGTTTGAGGCGGAGCTTTATGAACCACCATCGATCCAGCTGCCTGTGGAACGTCAGTGGTCTTCTTCGTTCGGGCCGCCAGCGCGGACCCATCGTTTTCTTCTTCTTCTTCTTCTTCTTCTTCTTCTTCTTCTTCTTCTTCTTCTTTTTGATCCCTTAGACGCAGAACTGATTTTACGGTCAAAGGAATAGTATTCTTGTTCGACTTACGAGCCGTCCTCTTCTTCGGTTTTGGATCTTCGGGAACGGAGGCTCTTTTCCTCTTATTATCTTTCACCGGCTTTGGGACAGAGGCCGAAGCTTCTTCCTCGATGAACGAGGGCCTAAAAATCGCATCTTTGCACACACCTAGATACGGGAAATTTTATTAAAGTGTATGGAAAGCATCTTGTTCGAACTACCAAAAAATACGAGAAAGGGGCTTACCATGATTTTTGGCCTCCCGTCGGCCCTTTGACAAGTCACGCCATGAGCGCTCGGCCTATGCGGAGGTCCAAACCAGATCCCGTACCCAATTCTTGAGATCGGGAACTGTGCCGGGCATCCAGGAAACCGCTGCATCACAAAAGGGGGATATTGGTGAGAAAAAAAATGAAAGGACAAAATAATAAGAGATAACATCAGAATTATACTTACGCTTCATGTTCCACTCCTCGGGAAAAGACATCTTTTCAGTTGGAATCAGGTCCGAAGTCCTTACTCGAACGAACCTGTCCATCCAGCCTCGATCCATGTCCTCGTCTATGCTCGAGAATAGAGCCTTGGTAGCTCGACGTTGAAGTTTTATTAACTCTCCTCGAAAAAGGCGAGGACGGTACAATCAGATGAGATGATCGAGGGTGAAAGGCATCCCCTCAATTTTGTTCACAAAGTATCAGATCAAAATAACGATCCGCCAAAAAGAAGGATGGATCTGGCCTAGGGTTATTAGGTATTTACGACAAAAATCTATGATAACAGGGTCGAGGGGACCTAACGTGAAAGGGTAAGTGTACACACTTAAAAATCCTCTCACGTGAGTAGTAATATCCTCTTCGGGAGATTGTACTACCACTTCTTTGTTCCCCCAGTTACAATCTTTTTTTATCTGCTCGATATACCCCTTGGTTATCGAATAAATATATCTCAATACGGACTCACACCGGCCAGGAACCGGCGAACCTTTATCGAGTTTGAAATAGGAGGTAAGAACACATGCCGCCGGAACGCACTCCTCACGCTGTGGATCTACCGATATTTGGTCGGTGGCAGATTGGGAAGAAGAAGCTTTTTTTTTTTGGGGGACGGTTTTTGATGTCTTCACCATTTTTGGATTTAAAGAAGGTGACAAAGATTTGGTGGTTTAGAAGAAGAATTTTGCAGAAAAGAGTCACAGATCAGCGAATGAACTCAGAAGAGACTAAAAAGAACTTAAATATTTTTTGAAGATTGAAGACGTAAAAGTGATAAATGGTGGAAAGAAGGGCTATTTATAGATTGAAGTAATGACGGTTCAATATCAGCGGTGGTCGACCACCGTCTGACACGCATTAAATGCCTTGGTAAGCTAAACTGACGGACAGCTATCACGGACGTCATGGTCGGGCTCGATGCAAACGTCAGCGCATATCCAATCGAGCCATTGAGAAATCATATCGTTTCTCACCACATCCTTCCCGAGAAACAATGTGACTATCTGTATACGGTCGAAATAGATTTTGGCCTTCGTACGATTGATCGAGGTCGAAACATAATGGATCGAAGAAAGACTTCATAATATCGAGATGGGTTCCGAAGATGGTATGAACGAGCTTCAGATTTCAGGTATAGGTCAAACACTGAGTTCGAAGTCATTATCGAGCTCGGGTCTAAATCGAACTATGATGAGATGATTTCGAGCTTAAGGGGCAGAGGCCAACCGATACCGAGCCCAAATCATTACTTGATTCCGAGTTCACATCGAGCTCTAGAAGCACTACCGACCAGCACCGAGGACGATCGATCTCGAGCTCACAAACAAGAGCCGTTGCAAACACACTAAGGGAGAGAATCTCAGCGGAAATTAGGAAAAAACTAATTTATCATGGGTTTTCCACTATGTATTTTTAATTATATCTAAAGTAGGATCCTCCACTATAAAGAGGATGGCTACATTTATGTAGAGGGTAGTTCTTTGGCTTACATTGTAAATTCAAGCACCATACACTCCTATATTGAAGAGTTATTCTTTTAAGATTTATAAATTGATTCATCTTGCTTAGTCCTAAAAATCATCTTCTTTCCAATCTTGTTTATTTGGTATCCATATTGGAGATTTCTATTTATCCTTACAATTTGTATTAAGTTATACCACAAATTCTTAGAACTACGTACAAATTAAACTCTATCCGTTTTTTGGGTAAACACAATTAGAAACACGTCTTCAAGGATGTGGATTCTAATGAACCGACTTCATTGAAAAGAATTTATCATATTATGTGTTACATTGAGCTTTTATTTGCATATTGTATTAATTAGTTTTATTATATTTGTTTTTGTAAGTTGAAACTTTGTATGTTTGTAACGAATGTACTTTTCTCTGTGTAAATTTGTGTATCTATTGAGTATTGATTTGTTCTTCTGATAGCCTAACAGGTTATTAGATTGAGCTGCTTCTTTTCATAAGTGAATAGGAGGTCAATTCGTCATTTTTATTTATTTATTGTTTATTGGTCTAATTATAAAGAGTTTGTTTGTCAAAGAAGAAAATATAAAAATATATTTTAAAAAATTCAATAAAATGAAGGTATGTAAATACAAGAATTAAGAATTGAAGATTTTAAAGAAAGTATGTTAGAGCTCAATAAATTGTTAAATTTATGCATTTAGTGTTTGCACGATTGAACTACTTAGCGTACCTAGTAATCCAATGTTTTATATTCATTTTCAAGTGTTTTAAAACTCTTGGCACAAAATAACGTCATTTTGCTACAAGTAACAAAACACAGGGTCTGGGTAGAGGGCCGCCCAAGGGGTAAAAATGCTTATATACATGAATTATTTAAACGTTTGTTGTGCCACTATTTTCACGCTTGTACTAAATTCGGCGTATGTCACTAATATACAATGAAAAAAGTAACATAATAATGCACGTCCAGAAAGGAGAATGCGTTAAAACCTTGAGCATTTGTTTGCTGAGATCAAATGACTAAGCAGATACCATATTCTTCTCTTTTTTGCAGTACTGTTCTTGTTGCAATCTTAATTGCATAATGCTGCATTTTAAACTCCTTTCTTGACTCTGCCAATACAAAACAGACAAGATTTACAAAGAAAACTCAAATGCTAATCTTATCAAATAAAGCATCTGAATAAATTAAGAAATTTTGTGTATTGCAAAAAATGCCCAACTTGTATAATCTATAAAGCAAAGAAAAAAAAATTTAACCTCAAGTGCAGAAATATTTTTGAAAAGCTCCAAGAATTCTTCTAATAGCAACTTCTCTTGTACAGCTACCTCTGCCATTTCCTTGAGTACTTCAGCAATTTTCTCAGCCTGAACAAAAATTTAATTTACAACTCATTTTCTACTGAAACTATCTATACTATTAGAAACAATATAAGCAATGCAAGAATTTACAAAGTCGAAATCTTACTCCTGATGAGAAAGTGGATAATATCTTCTCGATCGATGAAGATACATCTGAGGCATGTTGAAGAGTAATAATAGCCGATTGTGGTTCCACCTGCAGGATTAACCTTGTCAGCTAAATGCTCTGTTTTTGCAACAGTTCAGTCCACTAGTGATATTATCCGCTTTGGGCCTAAGCATGCACGGTTTTAAAACGCGTCACTAGGGTCTAAGGCTTGTTTACTTATATACTCAACATCTCTCACGTGTTTTGGCGATGAGAGATTCGCCTGAGGTGTCATATACACCTCCTTAGGGCGTACGCGGAGTGGTTCTGATACTATATTTAACAACCCAGTTCACTAATGATATTATATGCTTTGGGTGGAGATCGACACGATTCGTCTGAGATGTCACATAGACCTCCTTAGGGTCTTAGCGTACGCGGAGTGGTTCTGATACCATATTTAACAGCCTAGTCCACTAGTGATATTATTCGCTTTGGGCCGAGGCCAACACGACTTTAAAATGCGTCATTAGGATCTAAGGCGTATTTACTTATATAGCCGGTATCTCTCCCGTGTTTTATCGATATGAGATTCGCATGGGGTGCATATTTCATGGTTCCACCTGTAGGATTAATCTTGTCAGCTAAATGCTCTGTTTTTGTAATAGCCCAGTCCACTAGTATATTATCTGCTTTGGGCATAAGCATGCATGGCTGTAAAACGCGTCACTAGAGTCAAAGGTTTGTTTACTTATATACCCAGCATATCTCACGTGCTTTGTTGATGTGAGATTCGACTGGGTGTCACATACACCCCTTAGGGACTCATCGTACGCGGAGTGATTCTGATACCATATTTAACAGCTTTGTCCACTAGTGATATTATTCGCTTTGGGCCGAGGCCAGCACGACTTTAAAATGCGTCATTAGGATCTAATGCGTATTTACTTATATAGCCGGTATCTCTCCTGTGTTTTATCGATATGAGATTCGCATGGGATGCATATTTCATGGTAGAGCAAATAGACCAAGTGAATAAAATGAGTTATTTGAATTGACCTACCGTTGCTCCTTCAATAAGAGGTACCCTACAAACTGCAGACTGTAAACCGTCTATGGATTTTGACACTGATGAAGAGTGTTGCCTTTCCATAGAATCCCATGCTTCTAGTAACTTAATCTGTACAATCATTCATATATGGCCAAAAAATATTACCTAAACACAATTGTAATGGTTTTGGTTTTTGGTAAATCATGTCATTTTACCAAATTAATTAAGGGTAATAAGTTCTTACTTGAGCATGAAGAATAAAACTCAATTTCATGTCCAGTTTTTGCCTCTGTAGCTGCAACTTCTTTTGTACCACAGATTGTCTCAATTTTATTAGACCACCCCAAGCATATACTAAGTTTGCCTGAGAAAACCAAATAACTCCATCAGCTGATTTTATAACTAAGGCCTAGTACTCATCACAACATTTTAAACTAAAAAAAGACTACACAAACCTCAGCCTGTTTACTTATATTTTGATTGACAATATCAGCTTTAGCCTTTACATATCTCCACTGCATCAATCTATTATGAAGCATCCTTAGCTGATGAACGCTCTCGGCCATGCCTGGCCGAAGAGGAGATGCTGCAACAGAAGAAAATTTCTTACCTTTGAACAATTCAAGCCCCATACTAAGAAAATTCCCGACTTTTTTCCCCCTAGAAGGACTCGTCGGAGGTTTCATATTTAACATAAATGTCCCTTTGTTTTCTATCAACATAGGAGGAGAGTTTGGCCTTCCAGGAGACAGAGTCCACTTAGAAGTTTTACTGTTAAGTGAACCAATCCTTTGAATTGGATTCTTGAATTTGAGTCCTAATTTTGGAGAACTGTCTGATGAAACTGGCTTCTGAACACTAGAATCTGCACTCCATCTTCGCGACCATTTTGATGATGAATCTTGCATATACTTTGAAGGAACTTCAATTCCAGCTTTTCTTGAACTCATTGTTGGTGCCATATAAGATGGTGCTAAGTTTCTCCGAATAACAGGAGAATCCAAGCTGTTGTTTGAATCAATGTCACTATATTCAGATTCATGTTCCAAGTCTGATAAAATATCTGATCTAATTCGTGCAGAATTAGATCTTCGTCGAAGGGAGTTCTCATCGACAGAAAGTCTTCCCGGGACAATATGATCACTATAATCTTCTAATAAATTTGAAGACTTTGAAGAAGTTGAAAATCTCCCTGGAAATTTGAGTTTTCCAGTGTACCTCATTGATCCACCAAAAAATGATTTTCTTTTTTCTTTTGTGCTTTCTTTTTCATTCTCAAATCTACTAAACTCCGTGCAACTCTTTTGCTTACTAAGAAACATTGGAGTTTTGCAATTTTTGCGCTCTTCAATGTCTTTTAGCCTCTCATTTCCTAAGTGATTTCCAAAAGTGTCGATTGTTGAACTTGAAGATGGCCAAAGTTTTCCCATTAATCCTGAATTCTCAAGGCTTTTATGCTTTCTAGAATCAGTGGATGATCTTGGTTTTGGCACTATGTTTTGTGGAGACTGATTCTCAGTATCAAGAATTGAGTGATTTGAAGTGTGGGAGAGATATCTTGAACTTATTTTTCTTGAATTTGGCTTTTTTAGCGTCAAAGAATGATCAAAAACCATGTTTTCACAGTCGTTCTCCTTCATAGTAACAACAAAATTAACAAGCAAACAACACAATAGAGTCCAGAGATAAAAGTTTTGGCTTTTGGATTTTAGATTTTTGGTTTGTTACAGAAATGGATGAGACTAAAAACAAACACTTGAAATGTGGCGGCAATATAGATGCTAAGCCGGCATATTTACCGGATTTCTGGTGAATGGATTTATGAATTTACGTAAACAGCCTTATATGGAGAGATTTTGGTAAGAATTAAAAAGGGTAGTTTTGGGTTTTGATGAGTGGAAGTAAGTTTTGAATGTTCTCAAAGGGAGTTGACTTGGATAGAGACGTTAGAAAAACAAAAGACATCAACAAAGATAATGTTGGGTTTGGAGAAATTAGCAACTAATCTTTATCAAAATGGAGTGTCGTTTGAGGATTCTGTTTGTTTAGCTTTGCCGGCATTCCTAGTATTAGCGTTGCTTTGGGATAGAAAGCTGAAGAGGTGCCACTTGGTGCCTCTTTAATTTTGGATTTAATTTATCCTCTGTAAATTTCTTTTTTCCTTTTTTAACTATTCAGTGTTTTTCAAAGGTGACCTGTGTAAAAAATAATTGTAAGCTTCTATTTTTGCAAGAAATAATATTTGTGAGTAGTAATTTTAAAATTTTCTATTCCCAAAATGCCAATAAATAAATCAATAACCCTTTCATAATTTGTGTAAAGTGTTAGTTAGCTTAATATGATTGTGAATTCGTGATTACGTCTCTCCATCAAGGGGCAAGTAAGTCAGTTTGGATTCAGGTATCCTCAGTTTCATTATATTACTACCTCTAAAATGAGGAAAAATGGGTCCTTCTCATAATATTTTAATCTTCCTACAATTTCTCCATATTGGTTGTAACTTGTGTTATGGATAACTTTAGTTACGTAGAGACAAACTTAAATATATCTTCTTCCATACTTCAAAGTTAACCCCCAACCCAAGGAAACATGTACTTGACGCATAAACTTAAAATTGCTGTAAAAATTCATAAATATTAAAATTTGAATTCCGCCTATGTGATCATTATTGATTATTATGATTTGATGTAAATATAATCTGATTGGTATAAGTAAGTACTTTCACCAATTGGGAATCCTCTGTATAAATCAAAATACTCCAATATCCTTCTCCCATTTCTTTTTTTTTTTTTTTTTTTGCTTTTAGAATATGCGAAGTTGCTAAGTTGTAGAAATTAATTGTATAGGGTAAAATATGCTATGACACGTGACCGTCCAAAAAAGGGACACGTGAAACCCAAGACGGGGATGGCCAAAGACCGAAGGCAACTATTTCGAATAACGCTCATAAAGATGTGATAAATACTCTTCGCCCGATAGCATGTAATAGAGAATATTTTATGGCATTAAGAACAATTACCCATTACAGGGAATTTGATATTTATGTTCACCGTTACATCTTCATCAATGTCCCTCATAATTGACATTAAAAAGGGCACGATCCTAGGATTTCCTCATAGCTATAAATAGTGAGCTCAATTGTCATTGTAAAAGACACGAATTTTCTAGCAAACTTACGCTACATTCTATACAAAGATCAATACAATCTTATCTTCTTACTTTTTGATTTCGTTGTTGTTGTACCCGGAAACCCTGTTCCCGAAACTATTGCTTCTACTGTTTCGTCTATATCCTAAGGCTAAGTATTGCATAATTCTTCAATTATTTTATTATTTTAGGCTCAAATTAATTCATTTGTCTAGAAACCACGTATAAATTCAACTGTACCATTTTACGGGTAAACAGTTTGGCACCCACCGTGGGGCCTAGACAGTCATGTAATTAAATTGATCCTTGCCTTTATTTACTAACATGTTTTGATTATTTTGTCTTAGAAAAAATCATAAGAAATGACAGATAACATTGTTAACGACATGCATAACCCCGAGATTCGAGGGGATCAGCCTCATTTCGAGGACTCAATCAGTGACACCCATAATGAGGGGAATGGCGCTACAGCGGTGCATGATAGGCAATATTCTCGAGATGTTCGGGAGACCACTCCCGATGATACTAATGAGGATTGTGTAGTTGACGCGATAAGGGTCTTGTAAGAGTAACAAGCGATCATTCTAGACTACCTCACGTGACAGAATAAGGTTATGACGGAGTTGAAGCAAGTGCCGTCGGGAGCTTCAAATAATGCAAACAAACGAGATCCAGTTCCTCCCGGGGTTCCCACGAATCAAACGACGCATAGGGTCGACAGCAACACCCCCAGGGGTGAAATTGGCTCCGATGGGGTAGGGGGAACGGATCCGGCCTCAACAACGAGAATGATCCTTTCAAGAATAAACTTTTACGGTTTATGAGGGAAGTGAACGCTCGCATGGACCAGATCCCGGGGGCGCCACCAGTGCTGAAAGGTCCGGATTCGAAAAAGTATACTCAATTTCCATACAAGCCAAGTATGACACGAGAGTTAATCTCGAAGCGGTTCAAAATGCCTGAAGTGACAAAGTATGACGGAACTTCAGACCCCCAGGAGCATATTACCACCTACACAACGACGGTAAAGGGAAATGATTTAGCTCCTCACAAAATTGAATCTGTATTGCTAAAGAAATTTGGAGAAACCCTCACGAGGGGAGCCTTGACGTAGTATTCGCTGTTACCTGAGCATTGCATAGACTCCTTTGAAATGCTCACGGATTCTTTCATCAAGGTTCATGCCGGAGCTATAAAAGTACATGCCCAAAAGGCTGACATATTCAGGATTGCGCATAGAGAATCTGAGCTACTACGAGAGTTCATTACCCGATTCCAGAAGGAGAGAGTGTTGCTCACGGTTGTCCCAGATGAATGGGCGGCTGAAGTATTCACCAAGGGATTGAATCCGAGGAGTTCAGACGCTTCCCGAAAATTGAAAGAAAGCTTACTCGAGTTTCAAGTAACAACCTGGGCGGATGTCCACAACCGGTACGAATCAAAACTAAGGATCGAAGATGATTAGGTTGGTTTTCCATCATCGACCAAAGGACGAGAAAAGAGGAGAGAAAATAAAAGGATGATTATGACGCGGAAAGGCGGACTTCGAGGGCCCGGTTTTTGCCCTACCAACGGACCGAAGGCCGCAACAGGGGTTTCCGGATAGTGTTATAAGTAGGGATTTTAACCTATTATTTGCTCTCTTTTACTTGTGTTTTAGGCCAAAAATGCTTCAAGGTATTCCCGAAAACTAATAAAATATTCTTGCTTGCAGGGATTGTTCAAAATGAGCCAAAGGAATCAAAATCAACTCACAAAGGAGTCAAAAGTTTAACAAAACCAAGGCTGGGCAAAGAGGTCTAAAGCGCGGACCGCACAAATAATGTGCGGCCGTGATCAAAATTATGTGGTCCGCAAGAGGGAGATCCAGAGAGTGTAATTTTGGGCCAAGTGATGAGCGCGAACCCGCACCAGAAATGTGCGGCCGCATAAGTCCTTGTGCGGACGCAATTGAAATTACGCGGTCCGCGATGACTGAGATTCAGAGAGCTGACAATTTGAGCAAAAGAGAGAAGTGCGGACCGCACCAGAATTGTGCGGCCGCAGAAGTCCCTTGTGCGGCCGCGATCGAAATTATGCGATCCGCAAGATGAAGAATCAGAGAGTTGATTTCACTCAAGAACGCGGACCACATCACTTTTATGCGGCCGCATAATCTGGAGCGCGGCCGCTCTTAGAATTATGCGGTCCACGAAAGTTTAGCTCAACCCAGATCCAAAAGAGAAGAACGCGTCCCGCATCAGAATTATGCGGCCGCGAAAGCAAGAGTGCGGCCGCACTCAGAATTACGCGGCCGCACAACCTACAGAGGGGTATTTTTGTCAGATATTTTTAGCTTAGTATAAATAAAACTTTTTATCATTTTTAGGGTATGTCAGGTTATGTTATGTTTTGTATAAGCACATGTGACGGCTGGTTTTACTGTTTTCAGAATTTTTTTGTACTAGATTCACTTCTTAATATTAGATTTTCATTCCATAAATTAATATTATAGATTTTATCTTCATTTCATCTTTAATTTCTGTTATTTTCATAAGTAGCTAAACCCATAGTTAGGGTTGTGACCCAACCCTAGTGTGGGTATTTCATTTTAGGGCTTGAATGTGAATGAGTTAGTGATATTTAGCCTAGTTCTTGCTAGAACTCAAGAATTAATGGTTGTAAATATTGATTTATGCATTTATGACTTAGTCTATACTTAAGAAAGAGGGACTAAGTCTATAAAAACTAGGCTTAACAAGGAATTGGGGTGAACTCAAAAAATTGATAGCCCCAATTAAAGGGTTAAACCTAGAGATAGTAATACCCAACTTGAGCTAATATCACTTGATTTGCATGAATACCCATTTGGACTTGAAAAGGCCAAATTGGGCAAAATCACTCAAACTACCGAGAGGTATAGAGTGAGTACCCTGGTGTGATAGCTATATTATAATCCCAACTAATCAAGCTTGCCCTAGATTTTTCTACCCGTTAGATATCCACCTAGGTAGAAGTCACTACCCTAGTCTCTTTAAACATTTGAAAAACAACAACAAAAACATTGTTCTTAGTTTCAATTATTGCAATCTTTAGAGTAAAGTTAGAAGTAGAAAAACCAATCAAGTTTATGGAAGTGCAATTAAAGCCAAAACTTGCTATTAACTTAGATATACACCTAATCCCATATTCTAACTCCCTGTGGATTCGATCCCGACCTTTGTTGGGATTATTATTGCGTCGACCGCCTCGCCACTCAATTGTGGTGTGGGTTTGGCACAGATCACAACGGGCATGTTTGCTGTTGACAGGAGGTTTGATCGCGGTCGGAACAATCGATCACTAAAGGATAACGAAGTGTCAGGATCGCGGGATCCTTCTTACCCCAAGTTATCGGAATACAACTTCAACGCCAGTCTAATGGAGTTGGTGTCGGCCATGAGAAACATCAAAGAAGCACGATTCTCGAAACCGTTGAGATCTGATCCCAGCCAGAGGGATCCCAACTTGTGGTGTGAATACCACGGGACGAATGACCACCGGACGGGGGACTGTCGACAACTCCGGGAAGAAGTGACAACATTATTGAAGAATGGTCACCTCAGAGAAGTGACCGAGCTAAGAACAATTATAGTCGTAACCGAGACAATGCAGAACCCTCGAAAGCAGGAGAAGATCCCCCCGTCAAACAATCAACATGATCTATATAAGGAACGAGATTAACGGGGTCACCTTTTCAGTAGCAAAGAAGATGAAAGTATCAATAATGCATAGCAAAAGGCTTCGGGAAGACGATATCACTTTTATGGAGGAGGACGCAGACGGATTGCTGCTACCACACAACGATGCACTGGTAAGTTATTTAAATATGCTAGATTTTAAGATTAAACGTGTTCTAGTGGATCCAGGAAGTTCAACTATTGTCATACAATGGAGAGTATTGGAGTAAGCTAAACTCACCGGAAGCATTATTCTGGCCACAAAACTCCTCATCGGATTCAACCTCAAGTGTGACAACCCGGGGAGAAATTTTATTACTCACGAACGCTGAAGGAGTAATGAAAACAACTCTTTTTGAAGCAGTAGATGGTGATATGGGACACAACATCATTCTGGGAAGGCCATGGTTGCACGAGATGAAAGTTGTACCATTAACATATCACCAATTGCTGAAGTTTCCAACGTCCGAAGTAATTAAGCAGATAAGGGGTGATCAACCGGCGACAAGGGAGATGAATACAATTTTGGTCTCCAGTAGCAAAGGAAAGAAACACATGGCATAGCAATTACAGGGACCAACACCTACTCCCAAACTAGATGACGTTAGCCCGGGGGCAGAGGCGTCGGAATATTATCAGGTGCCGAGATACTTTCAAGTTCCAGAAGAGACCGATGCAACGAAGTCCACAGCTGAAGAGCTGGAGCAAGGTGGCATTGTTCGAAGAATTCCTAGAAATGAAATTCTACTTGGGGATAGGAATACACCCAGAACTTAAGTCCGACTTTATTAAATTCCTTAAATCTAACGCCGATTGTTTTGCATGGTGGCATAAGGATATGACAGGCATCCCGATAGAGGTAGTCGTACACAACTTAAGCTTAGATCCCAGCATACCTCCGATAAGACAAAAGAAACGCTTGATTGCCGAAACGAGGAATAAATTCGTCAAAGAAGAGGTAACCCGCTTATTTAATATCAGTTCAATCCGAGAGGTAAGATATCCAGACTAGCTAGCCAATGTAGTAGTAGTTCCTAATAAGAACAATAGGTTTCACATATATAGATTATAGAGATCTTAACAAGGCGTGCCAGAAAGACTCATTCCCATTGCCAAACATCGATCAAATGATTGATGCCACGGTCGGGCACAAGTTAATGAGTTTCCTCGATGCTTATTCCAGGTACAACCAAATTAAGATGAACCCGGAGGATTAGGAAAAAACTTCGTTTATAACAAATTTCGATATATATATTGCTATAATGTGATGCCCTTCAGGTTGAAAAATGCCGGAGCCACTTACCAACGACTCGTGAACAAGATGTTTGAAAATAAAATAGGAAAAACTATGAAAGTTTATATAGACGATATGCTCGTTAAGTCTTTAAATGCAAGTTATCATCTTAAACATATGAAACTTAATCCCGAGAAATGCGCGTTCGGGGTCAGCTCTGGTAAGTTTCTAGGATTTCTGGTATCACAAAGGGGAATTGAGGTAAACCTCGATAAGATCAAGGCCATAGAAGACATATCGGACCAACTATCAAACGTGAAGGAAGTCCAAAGGCTTACGGGGAGATTGACAGCTTTGAGCAGGTTCATTTCCGAGCCATCAAAAAAGTGTCATCGTTTCTTCGCACTGCTCAAAAAGAAAAATAATTTCGAATGAACCCCGGAGTGCCAGCAGGCTTTGAGAGATTTAAAAAAAATACTTGTTAAGCCCTCCATTACTTTCAAAACCAAAATAAGGTGAAACGTTGTTGGTTTATCTCGCGGTCACAGAAGTTGCGGTAAGTGCGGTTTTAGTCCAAGAGAACGAAGGTACGTAATCTCCCATTTATTATGTTAGTAAAATTTTAACGGGAGCAGAAACTTGTTACCCACATTTGGATAAGCTGGCCTTAGCTCTCGTAGTCGCCGCTCAGAAGCTGAGGTCCTACTTCCAATGCCACCTGATAGCTGTGGTGACTACTTTCCCTTTGCGCAACATCCTTTATAAACTCGAGCTCTCAGATAGATTGGCCAAATGGGCCATCAAAAAGAGTGAATTCGACATAGAATATAAACCAAGGACTATAATTAAGTCGCAAGTCTTGGCTGACTTCGTGGCCGATTTCAGTCCAGGATTATTGCCTCTGCAACCAAGGAAGCAATAATGGTATCGGAATCGACATCAGGGGTTTGGACCTTATTTACAGACGGAGCTTCGAACGTAAAAGGGTACGGGCTCGGTATAGTCTTAATCACGCCTTCGGGGGAGACCCTAAGGCAAGCCATCAGGACGGTCCATTTAACTAACAACGAAGCAGAGTATGAAGCTTTGATTGTAGGGCTCGAATTGGCCCGAGGACTTGACTCCAAGGTCATCGAAATCAAATACGATTCACAGCTGGTGGTAAATCAGGTCTACGGGATCTTCGAGAGCAAAGAAGAGCGCATGCAACAATACATGGTAAAGGTTTAGGCTCTGTTGGCGCGATTCCGGGAGTGGTCAATTACTCATATCCCAAGGGAAGATAACACAGAAGCAGACACATCCTAGGATCATCGACGGAAATAAAGGGATCGGAGTCCAGGACGGTAGTACAACTGATGAACTCAGTCCTGGATACAGATGGTTACTATGAGGTAAATTCGACTAATCTAGTTTGGGACTGGAGGAATGAAATCATCGATTATCTCGAACACGGGAAGCTACCTGAAGACCCCAAACTATCCCGGGCGCTGTGCGCCAAAGCAGCAGGATATAGCTTCAAGACATGCCAATTGTATAGAAAATCTTTTCAAGGCCTGCTGGACCGATGCTTAGGGGCATCCGAAGCAAACTATGTTATGAGAGACGTTCACGAAGGGATATGCGGCAACCACTCGGGCGCAGATTCCTTAGTGCTAAAGTTGGTAAGGGCAAAATATTATTGGCCCCGCATAGAACAAGATACCAAAGATTTCGTACGAAAATGTTATAAGTGTCAACGCTACGCACCACTGGTGCATCAACTGGCAGAACCCTTACATTCGGTTCTGTCCCCGTGGTCGTTCATGAAATGGGGGATGGACATCGTCAGACCACTACCACCGGCTCCCGAAAAGGTAAGATTTCTTTTAATTTTGACTGACTATTTTTCTAAGTGGGTGGAAGCAGGTCCTTATCAGAAGATCGGAGAACGCGAAATGGTGGATTTCTTGTGGTTGCAGGTGCGGAATACCAAAAGAGATAGCATGCGACAATGGGCCATAATTTATCGGCGCAAAAATTACAAAGTTTCTCCAAGATTTAAAAATAAAGAGGATCACATCTTCACCCTATCATCCGAGAGCAAACGGTTAAGCGGAGTCGACGAACAAAGTGATTATTTAAAATCTCAAGAAAAGGTTGGAAGCAGCTAAGGATAATTGGCCCGAGGAATTACCCGGAGTTCTATGGGCATACCGAACAACGACCAAGTCAAGCACATGGGAAACCCCTTTTTCCCTCGTGTACGGTGCAGAAGCTTTAATCTCGGTGGAAGTATGGGAAGTACCCACCTTGAGATATTTCCAGCCAGATGAAGAATCGAATAACAAAGCAATATTAGTCAACTTGGAACTGCTTGATGAACGTAGGGACTTGGTGCATGTAAGAATGGTAGCTCAAAAGCAGAGAATAGAGCGGTATTATAATCGAAGAGCCAACCTCCGTTATTTCAAAGTAGGAGACTTGGTCCTAAGAAAAGTAACTCAAAACACCTAGGATCTCAACGCGGGGAAGCTAGGTCCAACGTGGGAAGGCCCATACCAGGTTTCAGCTATCACCGGGAAAGGTTCATACGAGTTGAAAAACCAAAATGGAGAAAAGTTGCCCAGCAATTGTAACATGGCACACCTCAAAAGATATTATTGCTGATGAACATTATCCTATCAGAAAGTATGTGCTGCACTCTTTTTCCCTTCGTTCAGTTTTTGTCCCAATTGGGTTTTTCTGGAAAGGTTTTTAATGAGGTAGTAACAGAAAGGATACTACGAAAACAATAACAATAAGACCTTTAATAGCAAGGAATACAAGCAAAGATCCACTCGGGGATGGTTAAATAATTTTTTGCTCTATAGAAAATTCCCATCGGGAAGTTAAGTTTGCTATTGAGCAAAGGTTACCTGATCGTTCACGAGTAAAACCACTAAAGGATTGTTAGATAGTCCTTCGCTCGATAGCATAAATTCCTAAGGGGAAGTAAAGTGTGTTACCAAGTTAAGGATTATCTAGCAATGCATTAGTAGAATCTTCGAAGATACAAGACTTCCAGTATTCCAATTCACACTCTTCGCATTCAAACACTGGGGGGGAATTATATGGGGATATGGCAACAATGACTGCCACGTCGATAGGAAAATAAAAATCGGAAATATAATTGCATCATCAGGACCGGGGACTGAGTGGCCAGCCTTGTAGAAATAAGTTGTACAAGTTAGTCAAAAGTAATGGCAATTTCTTTTCAGCATAGCAAAAGCTTATGTAGTTTTTGAAAATAGAAGGAATAAAATGAAATCCTTTTGTTTTTATCTTGTTTCTTGTCTGAATGATGAATTAACTTTGTCATTTGAAAGATAAACAAGTACTTCAAATGCTAGTGCCGTAATGAACAAGAGACGTCCTCTTCAAGAGCACCGTAAATATAAGAGGACCCTCTCTTATAAAAAACCTCACATTAAAGGGTTTGTTCCGGAAGAATTTATGCTCGGAATCAAAACGCCTTCGGGGAAAAGATACACCCGAACCCGTATACGAAAGGACGCAAAAGTAAATTTGCACAAATACTTATCAAATCCCTCTTGAAAAAGGGCTGATGCCCAGAGACAAAAATGCTTTCGGGGAGAATACACCCAAGGCTTCACATAATAAGACACAAAACAGAAAGGCTTACACAAAATTCTTAAGCAAAAGGAAGAAAATATTCAAGCGAAATGAAGACTCAAACAATAGTTGAGCAAAAGATATTTTTATTTACAAAAATACATTAAAACAGCACATGTACAAGAATTGGCAAAAGAAAAGAAAGCTAAACTGCAGTATCTCCGGAACCAGGAGGAAGAGAAGTGTCCGCGTCCCCGGGAGAAGTAGACGAACCCACCGATGGCTCAACGTTTTCACATGTTTGGCCTTCCGCATCATCATCCTCCGATTCTTCTTCAGTTCCCGAGGACTCGGAATCAGAACTAGAACCAGAAAGACCAGGTGCATCAGACCTCGCTGGGAGTCCACTTTTAGCAACTAACTCAAGCTCACATGCCTTAGCAATTTTGGCATCAAAATCAACGACACCAGTTTTGGCCTCTTCCAAGGTTTTTCTCCTCATGCTGTATATAGCGTAAGTTTTCTGAACAACGAGGGAAGTTGCTCGGCGCTTAAGTTGTTCTTTGAGTTGGGTTACTTCGGTAGAAAAGTTTTCTCTGGCGGACCTAGCAGATTTGAGGCTAATATCAAGGTCACGTACAGTTGAACTAAAAAGCCTATTATGCTCGATAGTTTTCCTGTACTTCTCTTCCAGCTGGGCGTATTTCGCCCCCGTAGCAGCAAGCTCTTCACTTTTGGAGTTCAAGGCTGCCTTTAAGTTGATCACTCTTTCAGGCAGCCTCACGTTCGGTTGAAGCAAGAACGGGCGTTATGAACTTCAACCCATTTGGCCATGGCTTCATGAAATCTAACCCTCAGCGGGCCAATTTATTGGCTAAGGGTTACCACTTCTTGCTCGCTTTGCCGCAAACGAGCCTCCAATACAACAGCTTCAGCAGCTTTGGCTTCCAGTTCCGAAAGGTGAGCGACATGTTGCTCCTACTCTTCCAAAAGCTGATCCAGTGCGGAGGTAATCTCTTCCTTTTCACGAATCAACCTTTGAAGGCCCTCAAAAGCAAGAAAGTTGGCCTACAAAGTAAGAAGGGTAAAATTCAGGATATGTTCATACCCAAAAATATAAGGAGAAATAAAGGAAGAAAGGAACGTACCGCTGCGGCGTTGTGCATGGCGTTGTTCAACAAATACTCTCCCGAGAGTGCCTGAATCTTTTCCCAATCTTTCTCTGAAGCCAAAGGCTTCAGATAATTAGAAAGCTCCACCGGCCGGGATAACAAGTTGCATCCGGTAGAGACCGAAAGAGTAACATTCCTCCTCCTTTGCGGATCATCATAAGGGGCATCATAATTTTGCCCCAAATTACCATGAATTGGGGATTGTGGAAGAGGAACACCTTCTTCATGGTCAGGTGCGGCCGGTGGAGATGATGTAGCAATTGCTGGTGGAAGAGTGGATGAAGATGGAAGTGATGTAGTAGTTGCTGGTGTTGGTGAAGATAAAGATGAAGCTGATGGAGTTGAATATTGAGAAGTAGCTGCATCAAATGCAGTGCTGGTTGTTGGATGCTCGCCAACCAAAGACGGCAGTGATCCGGTACTCAGCCCCGCAGTACCGGGTACAACAATTGGGGCCCGAAAATAAGAGTTGACATTATCTACCAAATTAAATTCTCCCTAAAGTGTCGAGGCATCGTCCTCAGTTGGTGTAACTATCTCAACAGGTCGAGTATTCTATTGAAATGATGATGATCGTCATCTCTACGTAGAGAAGCTCCCTCATCACTAGCTTCTTCATCATCGTCGATCGTCACGGTATCTATGACCGGCCCGAAAGGAAGGCCAGTCACCATCACTACCGGAGATGACTCGGGGATATCAGTCCTCGCCCTCTTATTCTTTTCCCTAGCTACGGATGAGCGTCTTCTCTTTGGTTGTTTGTCTTCCGGTCGGGGACTTCGTAAAGAAACATTTGCTCCCGAAGCAGGCTCGGAGACACCTGTTCGAGTAAGCGCCTCCTGAAGTAGCCTCGCTACATCAACATGATCAGTCAAGACATCCTCCTTGGGAACAACAACAGAGCCCGCGGGTAGACCTAATTTCATAGATAGGTTAGAAGGGATCAATCAAGTTCTTCACATGAAAAATTGAAATAAGGTGAGTTTGAATTACCATGATTCTTGGCCTTCTACACGTATTTAGGGGCCAGTTCTTTCCACAAGAGAGTCTCGGGCATCGTAACGTCCAAGATCTTTTGTACCCACCGATCCAAACCTTCAACCACCAGTGGGATCCATCGAGTTGTTGAACCAAGCGAAGGATAGAGGATCAATACGGCTATAGAAAATTATTTAGTAAAAGAAAATACTAAACAAAGAGCTTACGAGTGCGGTTCCAAGTAGCCGAAAAGGATGGAGCCGTTGCTGGAATGATGTCGTTGGTGGCAGCTGCAACGAACCGTTCCATCCACCCACGGTCGTTGTCATCATCCATGTTAGACAACAAAGCATGGTGGTCACGTTTGCAGAGGTTTATCATTCCCCCGCAGAAGATTTTGGGAGAATAGAGATTCATCATATGAGCTAAGGTTAGCTCCTCTCCAGTCTCCTGGCACAAACGTCGAAGGCAAGCAACCATCCTCCACACAGAAGGACTTACTTGTGCCAAACACACTTGGTAGAAGAGGCAAAACTCCGCAATCACAGAGTCAAGCTCTCTCTGCTCAAAGAGAACGCACCCAAAGTAAAGGGATACGTGTAAAAATATGTAAAACCCTCCTTGGGTAGGGTGACTCACTCCGATAGATCAGGAGCAATAATATCCAAGTCATGGCAGCGGTAGTCTTCCTTCATAGCAGGAATGCTAGAAGGACGTATGGAAGAAAGGTACCTACTGACGGCCCATGTACGAGAGTTAGTAGTAGAAAATTTTTCTTCGAAGTCTTTTGTGGTATTAAGACTTCTAGGGATGATGGAGCCCACTGTTGGAGGAGCAGAGTCCTCGGCCTTGTTCTTGCTCTTTGAAAAACTGGTACGCTTTGAGGAAGAAGCCATTGTATGGAAGAGGGAACAGGTTTTTTGTTTGAAGAGAATTAGAGAAAAGATGAAAAGCAAGATGCAAGTTAGATAAGGGAAGCTTGAAAAATTATGAAGTATAAGGGAGAAAGTTGATACGTATAAGTAAATATTTTGGCGGCTAAATTCATGGCCATGATTACATCGATAATTGGCAAAAGTTATGCTGAGTCATGGGATAACGCGTGTTCGGGGCATTAACTGCGGAGAGACATGCGTCTAATCAACCATTAGAAGCCTTCAGAGGGAATTATAGTAATTTTCGCCAAAAGAGTATTTCTACCAACTTCCCTGTAACACAAAGTTATGTCACCGGAAAGTAGGAGGACTATATGTATAGGGTAAAATATGCTAGGATACGTGGCCGTCCAAAAAAGGGACACGTGAAACCCAAGACGGGGGCATGGCCAAAGACCGAAGGCAACTGTTTCAAATAATGCTCATAAAGGTGTGATAAATGCTCTTCGCCTGATAATATTTAATAGAGAATATTCCATGGCATTAAGAGTAATTACCCGTTACAGGAAATTTGGCATTTATGTTCACCGTTATATCTTCATCAATGTCCCTCATAATTGACATTAAAGAAGAGCACGATCATATGACTTCCTTCATAGCTATAAATAGTGAGCTCAATTATCATTGTAAAGGATACGGATTTTCTGGCAAACTTACGCTACATTCTATACAAAGCTCAATACAATCTTATCTTCTTACTTTTTGATTTCGTTGTTGTTGTGTCCGGAAACCCTGTTCCCGGAACTGTTGCTTCTGTTATTTCGTCTATATCCTAAGGTTAAGTATTGCATAATTCTTCAATTATTTTATTATTTCAGGATCAAATTAATTCATTTGTCTAGAAATCACGTATAAATTCAATTGTATCGTTTTACAAGTAAACAGTAATAATTTTAGTCTCTTTATTACGGTTAGTCTCTTTATTACGGGTAGTTTAGCGTATTATACTTCGACTAATATTTCATATTTCTGGTCCCTCCTCTAGTAGGCGTTTGGCAAAATTTCTCCTCCTTTTGGTCAAAAGTAAAAGGAAAACGAGTCATGAGCTATGTGCAAGACACTTTGAGGGGCAATTCTAAAATTGGTTCATTTGAAACGTAGAAGTAGGAGCTACAAATACAAATAAACATATAAGCCTGTACTCTCCCGTTTACATACAGAAGAAATATAAAAGAGAATTAAAACAAAAGACGCCGTTGCCGGGGATCGAACCCGGGTCACCCGCGTGACAGGCGGGAATACTCACCACTATACTACAACGACCTTGTTGATTTATTACTGTTGCTTATAAAAAATAAATGCTCTCTTATTTTGCTCCTCTTCACGGCGATCTCCAGATATTATCATCACCAGCCAAATACCTTACATGATTTCTCTCTGTCCTAAATAATTCTTATCGTTACGAAATGTATGAAATTATGAATCCTTTCTCATTAATTTATGAGAATCATAAATGTATTAGAGTTTCTATACGCAAGAAACAAATAAGTAATAATGTGCAAGTAATTGGAATATGAAAAGCCCTTTGAATATATCAAAATCTTTTCTGGGAAATAGAGGGGCAAGTCAAACAAAGTCATAGTTCAAAGTAAGTTATTGGTCTCCTAAAAGGAGTCCTAGTTTTAACGCATGCCATAATTGCCATTACTACTCAAAATGCTTATTATTTCACTCCTCTCTTCTCTTCTTCTACTTTAATGACTTTGTATAATAAATACATAATTAACAATCTCATTCATTATTTCTGAAACAAAACATACTTATTCCCACTCTTACCATATAAATTAGATCCTGTTCAAGGAACAGTTTCAGTATTCTCAAATCAAACCATAATATTCACTCATCCTTTTCTCTTTTGCATATATCATTTCTCTCTATACCATGGGAAATGATAATGAAATTTGTGACACCAGACTCACACTTGGACTTGCCACAAGTGACTTATTACCTAAACAGAACCAATTAGAAGAACATAAGAAGATTATATGTTTAGATCTATCTATTCCTCTTCATTCTAGTGACATGGAGGAGAAAAAGACTGAGGGGTCCACCTCAAAAATTTGTAAAAATGGCCAAAGGCAAGCCCCTAAAAGTATAAGTCCAAGAAATTACAACAATTTTAACAGTGAAAGCAACAAGAATGGTATGAGAAAGAAGCTGAGGCTTACCAAAGAACAATCCACTTTGCTTGAAGAAAGTTTCAAACGGCACATTACACTTGCTATGGTATATCATTAATATCTTAAAGTTTGCATCTTTATATATATATATATATATAAGGGAAGCCTGGTGCATGAAGTATATTACAGGGTACGAGGAAGGGCCGCACCCGAGGGGTGTGATATAGGCAGTCTACCCTGATGCTTGCATCAGTGGCTGATTCAACGGCTCAAACTCGTGACCTACAAGTCACACGAAGACAACTTTACTGTTGCTCCAAGACTCCCAGTCTTCTTCTTATTTTTTTTGTTTTTGTTTTTATGTACTCTCGCAAAAAAGATTGACGGAAAATGTCTTTAACAAATGAGTTAAGAGTGATAGGCTAAATTTTGATTGATATGCAGGGTAAAAAACAAGAGCTTGCAGCCAAATTAAAACTCAAGCCACGGCAAGTAGAAGTTTGGTTTCAGAATAGAAGAGCAAGGTAATTCTCATTAATTTACTATACCTCTATTTCATATTTTTCTCTTTGTACTGTTTTAGATTCTTAATTATAACATTTATTTTTGTGTTATAAAGGACTAAACTGAAGCAAACAGAAGTGGACTGTGAGTTTTTGAAGAAGTGGTGCCAAAGTTTGAATGATGAAAATAGTAGACTAAAGAAAGAGTTGCAAGAGCTAAGATCAATCAAGATTGATCAATGGGCATCACCTTTTCATCTTCAACTTCCCAAGATTAGGACAATTGCCCTGTGTCCATCTTGCCAGAAAACAGAGAATATCAAATCTGAGCAAAAGCATTGTGATTTGGATTGTGGAAACCGAAAAGTGGCTAATGATGCAATGTCCAAAGAAGCAAATTCAGAAACTATTCTTGTCAATGAAAAAAACTAATAGTATCCCTTATTTACCACAAAGTCATTATATAAAATTGTATTAAATAAAGTAGGGCAAGAATCAAAATTCATAAGTGTTTAATAAATCTAATCTGGTTTACCAACTCTCTTCAAATTTTGGAGACTCTAAATTGCCTTTCTTCATTGATTGTAACTCCAGCGTATTGTTTTTAAATTTTTCATTTTAGGTATATATATACAACAATTATATATAAGATGAAGCTACCTATAACGAATTTAATAAGTAGTCCAGTAACTCCAGATTTTTAGCCAACTAACCACATGATGCAACTACCTTAAGAGAATATAAAAAAAACATATGAAATGATGAAATGCTTGAAAATCTAATGCTAAAGTATTACCACACTTTGATAGCAACCCAGTTTTTTGGTGTTCTCTTCCTATTAAGTTACAAGGTGCAGTTCAAAACTCAAAAGAGTGGCCTGTTTAACTCTAAATTCTCATTGCTAAGTAAGTTTTAAGGCCTAATATGAGTAGAAAACTGAACAAATAATAGAAAGCCCATTCATAACTTTCTCCTCTATTAGGACCCCATGTAAAAGCAATTTCACAAAAAGAAAATATTTTAAAGAAAAAGCTGTATAACATCCAACAGGAAAGCCCTTCAACAGTTTATTACAGAAAATGCAGGAAACGGTCCACGGCACAATTCATTTTGCACATTAATATCATAAGTTCAACTTATAAACACCGACAGTGTAAATGACTTTTACACTATCTAGGCAAATCATTCTGAAGGGTTCACCATCAATAGAAAACCACTGCAGCAGAGGCAGAGGCTTTTGGGGCATTCATTAGCCTCTCCTCGAATTCCTGAACCTTACCAGACATAAGAGTAATTGGGCCATAGATCCACGTCTGCTTCTCCGCGAATATCACCATTTCCTCTAACACCATGGAACTCCTGAGCAAATATTCCACAAAATGAATCACATGCTTCTCCATTACGAAACCAGCTACCTCCACCGTCTTGAGGTGATGAGTCAAGCACTGGACAGGAGTATCTACCATATTCCAAAATTCATCTCCATCAAAGTCATATGGGTGAATCCACGAGGTTGCGTTCTAAAATAAGCACAAGAGGAAATATCCAGTTAAGAATTGTCCTGAGCTATGTATAACGGATACTAACAAGGACTCGGAACTACAAAATCTTAGGGTAACACATTATGAAAATACATCTATAGTTACTGTGAAACAAACATAGAAAATCATACATGTTTAGAAATTTAAGTTTCCACCTTGAAGAAACATGATGTCTTATGTTTCTACTTGATGGTTTCTCATGACTCCCCAAATAATGAGTAAAAAGGAGATTAGGGAAAAAAGTCCTATTTGCATATAGTAGAGAGACACTCACATTTCACAGTAGAGTCCCTTATATGAAATTTAAAAATGCTATTTTTATAATAATGAAAAATGCCAAAGTTAGTATTCAACACATCCCAACATGCCAACTCGGATTTGTGTCCTACCAGTGTCTGATACCAACATGTTTCCAAATCTTTAGGGTCAATGATAATAGGCTCGACTCAAACATTGCAAAGAATACAGTTAACAGCAACAGCAATAAAACAATTAAATTTTATCATACTCGGGATGGATAATCATAGTAAGCAGTTATTTCGATGATAAGATTCTCCAAGCTAGGACAATGCTTCAGCAAGTTCACTATTCCTGGTAAGTGCCATTTCACAAAATCCAATTGAAGGTGAAGCATCTTGCAACTGAAGGTCGGAGCTGGTAGATTTGTCAACTGCCATGAAGAAAATACCTAGGCAGACAAAAAATAAAACACAAAAGTTAAAGAAACTAAATACATAGATTTTTTAATTGGGCTATTCAAACGCTTGGTCAACATTCTTAAACACATTCAATGCGCTGCACAAATTTGGTGTGTGCTTCAGCACATAAGTAAATTATTGTGTTGGCCAAAAGGACTATGTCTAAAAGAAAATGGTCCTATGCACTGTGAACGGTGCTTCTAAGTTATCAAGAAAACAAGGAGGTTTCTTCCTTAGGTATTGATATGATAAAGAATGCAATCAAAGAGATGCTTACAATAGCAAAGAATGCTGCATCCACCAAATTTGACGTAAATGCTTGCTAAACTGAACCATGAAAATGCAGACATCTAAATTGCTTAGAGGAAGTAGCCCACAGTCATATGACAGCTTCACTATACTCTGAGTTTTTATTGTCTAGCCTCCATAAGACTCTACATTAAAGAATATGCCTTTTGCTGATTGCACATTTACCATTTCTGAGTTTATGAAAAACAATATGAGAAGGTTGTGTTTGTAATCTGATGATATTAAAATAAAACTTTCTTTTTTCGATAAATTAAAATGAAATTTCTTAAGAAAAGCAGAGAAGCACAAACACAAAATGACAATTTAATCAAGGACGAGTGCTGACAACCACAAGGTACAAAATCATTAAAAAACTGAATGCATAATGTACATGAAATGTTGATGGACGCCTAAACCTGAGACCTTAAAGACAAAGTCCAACACCATAACCCCTCAGGTCCATAAATTTATTGATATTCCATATCTTGAATAGAAGAGTTTATAGTTAGTATGTCCACCTAAAACGCTATTTCTCCATAGAGTAAGAAATCTCAAATATACCTGGAGAAGTTGTTGAGAAAGAGAAAAAGCCACATACCAGAGCAAACCAGGAACATAGCTTGAGAGTTTTGGCCCCTGTAATTGTTTGGAGGAGTATTCTCATTTCTTGATAATCATTGTACTCTTTGAAATCAAACTTCTCCATACGATTGACAGACACTTCAACAATAGATGCTACATTGGTAATATCCAGCACCTCCACAGTTCCAGATATGTCTAATGATAGGAGAGTTGGACAGGAGACGTGTATCCTTGTTCCAAACCATCTAATACCAAGTACCAATGTCTTTAAATTCGAATTGAGCAGAACCAGTCTTCTATGGCCGTAGCAAAATCACAGAGTCAATTCCTCAAGCACCGGGCAACCAGATAGAATATAATCCATCGATTGATCCATTAGCATAACATTATCAAGATAAAATGTTGTTAGAGCCTTCAGCTCGCTCTTCTTTTTCGCATTTATCTTACAGTATGCCAATCGGAGTTCAACCAAATGAGGACTGCTTAGAACAAAAATTAGGCAGATCATAATAAGCCTGGGGCTCAAATGTACCATGTGCAGAGAAAGACAAGTCAAGGACCTTCAAATTCTTATTTAATGCGAACTGGATCTAGGTACCAATTTCATTAGCCATTCTTTTCTCACTCCTCAAACAGTCATACTGCCATCTGTCTGTTCTACTGGATACTCTTTGTCGAACTGAATGAAATAAGCTAAAATAAAAATCAAGGCAGAACTTATAAAAAGTTGGGCTCTTATTAAGAAGAAGCACATGACGAACAAAGTTCAAGAACCTTTCGTCATAGTCAGGACGATTAGCTTGACTATAATAGACGCAGTTGTGTCCTGGAAACATGCATTGATCAAAAGTGAGTGTGTGGATGAATGGTCAGAGGTGATTAAATCATCGAATCAAGATTGTGTTCAGAGAATCGATTGTTGGCAATAAGGAGAGAATATGGATGAGGATGGCATCAGGTAGTCCACTTATACGGTCTTCGTTAAAGTTACAGCTTCTTTGCCTTGCAGACATATTCCTTCTGTAAGACAACATAGTACATTTTTAGGTGCGATAAATTGCAAGCTATGAAATGACTGAGCATATGTTATTCCTAGAAACCAAGAGGCACAGAAAAAGAACTTTCCTCCCTCTAGTTAATCAGGCTGAGAAATCCTCGAGCGATAATCTCAGCATATTAAATTTCCATTTAGAGATAACAATTCATGATGATAAAACATGGGATCAAATAGATTGGAAAACTTTTTAAGTAATTACCATTCATAGTTTGGATTAAAAAGTTTCTAAGACAAGGCAAATGTATTCTTAGATTCAATCTCTTTCTAAGAGTACCCACTGATATAAAAAAAAAACTTCAAAAGGAATCCACTTAGAAGAGTTTTAAGGGAAAAAGAAATGTATATGCGCACATATCCAAGGCAACCACCTAAAAGATAAACAAACAGAATCATAAACCAAAAGAAAAGCTTAACAAGTTTCTAGTATCTAAACCTAAAAAATATCAACAGAAACGCATGGACCAATAAGTAGCAATGCAGCTCAGGTTACAACGTCACATAACTACATTTTATTCGGAGATCCAAAAATTTGAAAACAATGCAGCAACCCGGATTTGCTATTCTGAATGGGCCCTACCAAAAGTTTACCGGCACACAAATGCGATAAGTGCATAAAATGTATACCAATTCTCTTTTGTAGATGACCTCAATCCAAAATCTCATATATAGCATCGAGCTTACAATAGACTCAAACCAAATTTTAACCATAAAAGGGAGCAAGACAAAATTTTAATATCTAAAACCAGAGTACTTAGACCTTTTATACCCTGAAACAGAAAGAAACTGAAAATCATAAGATGCATTGATAAAAGAAAGATCCAATACAGTTTAAATCAAAGCAAGATTCTCATTCAGGATTCAACATTTTAAACACAATGCAAAATCCTAGATTTGCCAAACCTAAACGCCCCTACCAAAAATGAACCTGTATAAACATATGAGCGATTCCAGCCATAAAGTTAACAATTATCCAAAAGGAAAGAGAATGAATAGCATAACATTTTTTCATATACCTGTTTCAGGATTGATTTTTCTAGTGTTAGACGAGAAATCAAGCCCTCTTTTAGCGCAAGTTACACACTCGCCTATTTAGTACAGAAACGATATGAGTTTTGCTTCTGAAAATTACAGTGTTACACGAAACTTATATAGAGGATATCGGGCGTTTTCGGCCAAAATATCTTGCCACTAGGCTCACTCTGGTGCATGCTTTGCTGTCAGTAAATTACATGCAACCGTCCGCTATAAGCAACCCTCGCTTCGCAATAAATAAGTCAAAAATTATATATATGTCAATAACTTCATATCACAAGGGTTATATGTAACCAATCATAAAAGCAGTATAACGTCGCAAAAATACAACACAACCATAACAGGAAACCTAAAACTACTCCTATATATTAAATTCCTAAATTATTCACGCGACCTTGATCCTACCATATAAAGCTACCCAAATTGAGAAATTCTTACTTAAATGAAAAATGAATAATCAAGGTATTTACCTCAAGTATTCAGAAACCACGTCGCTCTTTTATCTGAATTTGTATGAGTGCCACTGCGTTGACCTAGATTCCAGCGACCACAAGCGTCTAAGATGACTCCATCGTCAATAAAAAACTGCATTTTCGCCTTAAAGTGGAAAAATAACTCCAGTTCCATTGCCAACAATCGATTCTCTCAACACAAACTAAATCCGAATTTCCTTGACCCCAAATACTTTTGTAGATCAACTTTTCTTCCCTTTTGGAATTCCAAATAAATTGCAAGCATACTTCCTAACCGCACTCTCTGTCATCGATTTCTTCCCAAAAGTAAAAGATAAAAACATACTTGGTTCAATTCGATCAAACAATAACATAGTCCAAGAGTCCGCCCGAGCTACCAATAAATTTATTTATTGTAAAAACTAAATAATAAGCAAATTTCTAAAATGAGTAGCTCTCACGCTCACAAAGTACAGTTTTAGGACAGAATCAACACCCTTCACATCAATTTCAAATTCTTGAGCTTAATCTTAGGATTAAAACCATAGCCCCATAAATGTTTTTACACAAATAAATATGTAATTCAAATCAAAAGAGCTTAATACCACGGTGTGGATTCATATTTCATGGTTCATATACGCATGCATGAATTCAAATCAAAAGAGCTTAATACTACTATGATTTGAAAAAATTATACAGAATTTTAAATAACTACTATGAAAGAGCAGCAACAAGCCATCAATACTAGTATTATTTGGTTTAATTTTAACAAAATATTCTTCCCTGAGTAAGGACTGAATCACCATTGCAGCAGAAAAACACTATTTAAGCAAATATTCAGAAATTGATTAAAGGGGAAACCCTCAACTGGGCCAAGATCGGTGTTACACTTAACAGCTTCAATTTCGACTTTCACGGTCTCCAATATTTATCTTAATCAACTGCACTCACAATTCCAAATTAATTAAAGTCCTATTTACTATATGTATTTCCAGCTATTCAAACTCATTCATATATTAATTTCACATTTGGTCCATAAACTTTAGCCACTATATAATTCAAGTCATGAAACTATTTTATTTTACGCTAAAGTATTCGAATTATATGTTAATTGCTCAAAAAATACACATGACTTCAGGTTGTGACAATGTCATTCTTCATGCATCCAAGCTATGTTTTGTCGCTCTATAACTTTTAAGTCACAAAATTATAATAAAATTAAACTCATTGTAAAATATATTTAAATAAATAAATAAAAAGTATATTATAGAAAAATAATTCATAAAAAAGATTACTATATACTTTAAAGTAATATCTTTGTAACTTATGGTCTTGTTATTGTGACTTGATTTTGTTGGAGAAATATACTTTCTTGAACATTATACTTACTTAAGAAGTTTAAATAGAAAGTGATTAAGAAAGCGAAAAATGTAATAAGATTTAAATAAAATAATAAGTTTTGAATTTAATATCTATTAAATCTAAAATGTTAGTACTAAGTTGCATAATAATGTTAATTTTAGTATTCAAATTAGCACATGTTAAAAATATTAATCCATTAATTTGCTAAAATTTACTCCAACTACTTTAGCATATTATCGATATATACTATTTTTTTATTTTCTCTTATTCTTTTTACTTAAAACTTCTTGAACTGCAAGAGAAACATAGCGCTTCATAAACTCATCGAACTATATATATTTTTTTAGTTGGTAGAACTTGTACTGACATTTAAGTTAATTATCCTGTTTTGGGAGTGGCAAATTGACAAAATCTACTAACTTTTGTATTAATTTCAGTTCATATTTATCCTCGTAAAACACATAAAGATAATCTGGAATTGAAGTCTGGTCATATCCATAGTTATAAACTCTGGCTTAATTAGTGTAGCTAATGTATTCCCTGCACTAGTGGTGCTTTTTGTTGAAGTTTGGTGATTGTTATTTTTATGGTCAAATTTTACTCTCTTGCCTTTTCATATTTTTCGCACACTCCTTAAGAAAGATATATATAATAGCTCTAGTTTGTTAGTTTTAATTGGAATAATAAGGATATATTCAAAAAAAGTAACATAAATAATTTCTTATTTTTCTAAAACGCCAATACTTTTAAAATAAATCAACTTTGTTAAAATGACTAATATTTGAAATAGGAGGAAGTAGTGGTAAATGCTATGACGAACACTAATTTTAGTATTTTGCCTATAAACTATTGACTTGGGAGCAAAAGGACAAAAGAAAATCTGTAGCATCTATAACTGATTTCAAACTCGTACAAATCAGGAAAATTATGATAACTCTACTCTTATCTCCTGTTATCTTTATAGACCACTAGATAATATAGCATTGGAGTCTCTTCACATCTCTTAGTTTTCAATTATAAACTTGGATTTGTATTTGACCTTGGACTTATCGCACTTTATTTGCTCGCACAAAAAGATAGTTTATAACAGCTAATATCGTCATCATTTGTACTAATGTAGAAATTAATGCCAACTCCATATCTACTTATCCTCATAAATCACAAGATAACTTAAAATTAAAGTCTAACCAAATCCATTTGTGTTAAGTCAAGATCTTATTTGCACAACTCATGCTTTGATCAGAAATCGTCAGTTATTTCAAAAACAATTGAGTCGCAAAAGAAAAAGATAATATTATGAGGCTTTAGGTAAAATTGATCAACCCTTTTCTATTTCACCAATCCTTTTGAAGTATCAAACAAGTTGTCTTGGTCAAGTTCAAGCAGACAGGACACGTCTACGGATCTGTCTTCAAGTATGAATTAGGACATTCATCTAATTTTATTAAGACGAAATTTACCTATTTAACAACTACGTAAATGTCACGACCCTAGTTTTCCTCCGTAGGATGTCATGACGGCACCTAATATCTAAGACTAGGTAAGTCTAACACTTACTGGATTAATCGGAGAAATCAACCATCAACGAAGAATATGGGATAAAAATCTTATACACAATTACAATTCCCAAAACCGGTAGTACAAGTCATAAGTTCTACTGAGTTTGCTACAAAAACCTCTAAATACAACTGTTTCGAAATAGAGATGAAACAATGCAAGTACAATAACCGAAGGTGACTCCGAGGCCTGTGAACGCAATAGCAGGTTTATCTTGAATCTCCACAGCAAGATCCGTACAGCTAGCTAGCGATCGACTGACTCCGAATTACCTGAATCTGCATTAAAATGTGCAGAAGCGTAGTATGAGTATACCATAGCGATACCCAGTAAGTATCAAGACTAACCTCAGTGGAGTAGTGACGAGGGACAGTCAAGACACTTACTAGACTGGATAACCTGAACAAGTATAGGTATAGAACTAACAGAGTATGATATCTCGACAGAACTACGCATATTGACAACAATAATACGGTGCTTGCAATAGGAAAAAGAAGCAACAATTAGCAGCGAGACACCACAAATATTAACACAGTAGAGTAGGTTGGACACAGTTTAAATCCGATAAAAAATAAATAAAGGAAAGACAAGTAGCAACTCGATACGAATAACCGCTTTCACACCAGGTTTATCCAATAATCCCCACGAGGTACCAAAACTCAAAAATGTTCACAATTCATGGATCCCAGTTCGTGAACCCTAATCACCTAGCAGCTTGTACCCTCATTACAACTGGTAACTGCACGGACGACGCACATGCCAATAGAACAATTCTCACATAGAAGGCAAGTAGATGAGGGTATGTATGAATGATCAATAACATCAGGATCCACCTTCTTAAACCGATAGGGGTGATTAATTACGTGTATGCTTGTGCAAGTGTTCTATCACAGTTAAGGCCAACCACACGACGCATAAGGTACAACCACACGATGCAACACATCACACATATACCCATAGCCATATCTCTGATCACAATAGCTACTGATCTCGTCCAAGTTCACACCTCAATTCGAGGTTATGAAAATGATTGATACAATAATAATACCCAACAAGAGTCGGGGTCGAATTCTGCAAGGAGATATATGTATGGGCGTTAGTAGTATATATCGTAGCGCGTGAGTTTGTATATCTAAATTTGCACTTCCACAAAATTGGGCTGTTTTAAAGTCTAAATTAAACTACGATTGCAATTTAAGAAATAAAATTAGGAAATTATTTTTGTTATTTTTCAAATGTTATAAAAAGGCTTAGGGCTATGACCTTCACCTAGGTGTTTGCCTAATGGGATATAAACTTTAAAGCTTATTTTATTGGTAGGGGTGTATTATAGCTATCAACACTCAACTACCCACTCAATATCTCTCGGTCATAGAGTGATTTTGCCCGATTTGGCTTTCTCAAATCCAAATGGGTATTGAACAAAACGGTTGATAAAAAGCTCAATTCAGGTTGTTACTATCTCTAGGTTTAACCCTTTAATTGGGATTGTCAATCTCTCGATTGACCCAATTTCTTGTTAGCTAAGTTTTTCTAGAATAAGTATCTTTTTCTCAAGTAGAGACCAAGTCAAATAGGCATGAACTAATGTTTGTAACCATTAATTCCACAAATAAAAGCAAGAACAAGGCTAAATAATCAACACTCAACCAGAAACAAGCATTAAATTAAACACCCATTAAGTTTACACACTAGGGTTGGGTCACAACCCTAGTGAAAATCTAGCTACTCATACTTGAAATGAAAGAAAAAGAAGAAAAAATGATAATTAAACTCATATTGCTAATTAAAATGATAAAATCTATGTTCAAATAGCTCAAAATATGAAAAACTACTAAAAAGAGTAAAAGGAAACGGCTACTGTAGCAGCTGATGTCAAAAGTTGACCTAAAAATATGAAACTCGTCTATGTATACATGGCTGGAAATTTCGGACAAAAATGCCCTTCGGGAGGTTCTGCGGCCTCACAATTCCATGTGCGGTCCGCACTTTTCTTCAGCTTGACAGGATTGGAAGTCTGCGTCCGCATAATTCTAGTATGTGGCCGCAATGCACTCTTTCTGCGGTCCGCACAATTGTAACTGCGGCCGCATTTTGCTCTTCTGCGGTCCGCACAATTGTAACTGCGGTCGCACTTCTGGGGGACTTGAAAAGCATCTTCTCTGAACTTTTCTCCTGGCCCAGCTTTTGCGGCCGCACAATTCATGTGTGGACCGTACTTTGCACCAAACTCTGATGGCTTTTCCTTCACAACCTGCGACCGCAGATGGTATTCTGCGGTCCATACTTCTGAGTTTCTGTGCCTTTTATGTCTTTGAGTTCAGATTACTCCCTCTTGAGTTGGATTTCATCTTGGGAGTTCATCTTCCAATATTCCTGCAATTAAGCACATTTTATTAGTTTTCGGGAACATAATTAAACGCTTTTGGACTAAAACAAAAGCTAAAAGGCGCTAATAAGTAGTCAAAATCCCCACTTATCAACTCCCCCAAACTTAAGTTTTTGCTTGTCCTCAAGCAAATAAAATTGTTCCCACCTTCACAAGTTAAGAACCATTACAACTAATCAGAGGTGAGTCATTCACACATCAATTGGGACCAACAATTACCCACACCACTTATGAATTATCAACAAGGCAACAAGTTAAACTTCCATGCACAAATAGTTCTAATGTTACACTTGAGCATCAAGAGTTGACTTTATTTATCAAGGAAGCTTGCTCTTTCATGTAGGTCATTGTGGATCCCAAACTCCTCCTCATGTACTCTCTGTTTGCCTATCTCACTTAAGAATTTAGCACTCAATCCAAAGATTTGCGAAAGGTTCACTCACCTCTCTCAAAAGAATGTCGTAAGTACGGATTTAAGTACCATAGGCTTGCCCCTCATGTAGATCACCACTAATGTAAACTCACTCGGCTTGAAATCATGTAGGGCTTTTTCGGAATGCAATGGCTTTTGGGCTAAGGCTAGACATGCTATGATAGAACAGGTTCATCTTTCCTTAAATACTCCATTTTCTTTTCTAGGCTCATGCTTTGCCAACTCTTTGAGGCATTTTCTTTTCCTTGGGGGAACTAGAGAGACTTAACATCACTCTTTCTTGATCATGACATTCATTTTCTCCCTCTTTGATTTCTCCATGCTTTGCATCATTACTTTTCTTTGAATCCCTACAACTCTTCAACTTATTCACTTTCTTTTTGCATTTTCCTTTTTGTTCTTTCCTTTTCTTGCCTTTCCTTCTCTTCATTTCTTTTATCTTTTTGTGCCTTGATACCTCTTTCAAGTTCCTCGTCTCTCCCCCAAACTTACGTTTTTAGCCAATTATTTCACAAGAGTGTTAAGGAAAGCTCGGGTGCCAAAAGAGAGTCACAATAAAATAAGCAAAGGCTTTTAACATGGTTATCAAATGAGAAATGTTTTAAGCTCAAATGGGTTGACTAGGGGATAACAACATTGGTGGGCAATAAAAAACTTCAATCGGGTCAAGGAGAGCCTACAATCACTTCTCAAGCCAAGCAAAACTTAAAATTTCGCCTAGAAACACATTCGGGGCAAGTTCTAGACCATTAGCACGGGTACTTGGACTTGCAACAATAACATCTCACCTCTCACGCAACTAGATTGTTAAAGAGGATAGGGTCGAGGGCCCATAACAACCATATTCAAGATTGAAAATCACTATGGTTCGATTAAACCACTCGATGATTATCTAAATCAACACAAGAGTCACAAGGTCACTAACTAGAGCTATTTCTTTCCAAAAAATCTTATTTTTAACCATAAGTACGTAGTTAAGTATGTTGGTACCAAGTGAAGCATGTTTGACTCTTCGAGTATGACTCAATTAGGTCTTTTTATTCATTACTACTACTATTATTACCTAAATACCAAAAACGGACTCAATCCCTTAAGAAGGTTGTCACGCCATCCATCGTTGGGAAGAGTCACCCGGTTCACAAAAAAACTACCTTTGGAAAGAACCATGGCATTAAGAAAACTAAAAGACTTATTATCCACTAAAACATATAAAGAAGCTATTAAATCAACAAGAAGCTACTAATTCAAAAAGAAAACAAACATAAAGATAAAGAAGCTACAAAGCAAAAGAAAAACTATTGAAGACGTAATAAATATATACATAATGAGAGATAAGAGAGAATATATACATAATGAAAAAGAAGAAGAAAATAGTAATAAGTTAATTATAGGCCAAATGTCTCATAGTTATCAAAATACATAATCATCAAAATTAGTCAAAGAAACTCCACCCCCTCCCCCAAATAAAGCTAAGCATTGTCTCCAATGCTTAACAATAACAACAACCCAGTAAAATCCCACTAATGGGGTCTGGGGAGGGTAGTGTGTACGCAGACCTTACCCCTACTCCGAAGGAGTAGAGAGGCTGTTTTCGAAAGACCCTCGGCTCAAAAAAATAAAAAGACAAAATGACAAAATGACAAAAAGAAAACAATATTAGTATCACAACAATAATCATAGGATAAATAGGAACACCATGAAATCCAGAAGAAAGATGCAAAGCAAAGGGAGACAATATTAGTAAATATTAGTATCACCACAACAATCATAAGAAAAATAGGAACACCATGAAATCTAGAAGAAAGATGCAAAGCAAAAGCGATAGCTAGTAAATAGGACATGCACTGAAAAGCGAAATAGTAAGCCACAACATTGCCAATAGCTATCTTAGACAAAAACCCTACATGGCTAGTCCCACAATGGTACGAAGTAAGGCACGACTCAACTACCTCCTAACCTACAACCCTAATACTCGACCTCCACATCTTCCAATCAAGTGTCATGTCCTCGGAAATCTGGAGCCTCGCCATATCCTGCCTGATCACCTCTCCCCAATACTTCTTAGGTTGCCCTCTACCTCTTCTCGTGCCATCCACAACCAACTGCTCACACCTCCATACCGGAGCATCTGGGCTTCTCCTCTGAACATGTCCGAACCATCTAAGCCTCGCTTCCCACATCTTGTCATCAATGGGAGCCACATGCACCTTCTCCCAGATATCATCATTCCTAATCTTATCTATCCTAGTGTGCCCGCACATCCACCGTAACATCCTCATTTATGCTACTTTCATCTTCTGGATATGTGAGTTCTTAACGGGCCAACACTCAGTCCCATACATCATGGCCGGTCTAACCACCGCTTTATAAAACTTACCTTTGAGTATCGGTGGCACTCTCTTGTCACACAGGACTCCAGATGCTAACTTCCACTTCATCCATCCTACCCCAATACGGTGTGTGACATCATCGTCGATCTCCCCTCCCCCCTGGATAACCGAACCAAGGTACTTGAAGCTTCCTCTACTCGGGATGACCTATGAATCAAGCCTCACATCCACACCCTCTTCCCCTGACTCAGCGCTGAACTTACACTCCAGGTATTCCATCTTCATCCTGCTCAGCTTGAAACCCTTAGACTCAAGAGCCTGTCTCCAAACCTCCAGCCTCTCGTTAACACCGGCTCGTGACTCATCAATCAGAACTATGTCATCGGCGAATAGCATGCACCATGGCATATCCCCTTGAATATGGTGTGTTAACGCGTCCATCACCAGGGCGAATAAGAACGAACTGAGCGCAAAACCTTGGTGTAACCCCATTACAACCGGAAAATGCTCAGAGTCGCCTCCTACTATCCTAACCCAAGTCTTAGCCCCATCATACATGTCCTTAATCGCCATAATGTAGGGAACCGACACACCTTTTGCCTCCAGGCATCTCCAGAGAATTTCTCTAGGAACCTTGTCATACGCTTTCTCTAGGTCAATAAACACCATATACAGATCCTTCTTCCTCTCTCTGTATAGTTCCACCAACCTTCTAACAAGGTGTATAGTTTCTGTAGTCGAACGACCCGGCATGAACCCGAACTGGTTGTCGGATACAGACACTGTCATCCTCACCCTCGCTTCAACCACCCTCTCCCACACTTTCATGGTATGACTCAGTAATTTGATACCCCTATAATTGTTACAACTCTAGATATAACCTTGTTTCTTATACAATGGAACCACCGTACTCCACCTCCACTCATCCACCAATGCTTAACAACATAAGAGTAAAAAAAGGGTGAGAGTGAAGAAAACTCCCTATGGCTCTGTGGCCATCTCTGTATCCCCAGCAGTGGCACCGACCTCAGCCTCATCCAATCGGATCTCATCATCCTCAAGTCCGGGAGTGGCTGGGTTGGTGAACATATGATGGACTGCCTCAGCAGTGTCAACAGTTGTGTCTGGCTACTCAGACTGGCCACCTGATGCTGTAGGTGCTATAGGATCTGGGTCTGGGTGGTGTGGGTTAATCAACATATGAAATGGAATGTCACCTGCAGCTGGAAACTTCATAACCTAGCTCCAAAGCTCGTCCACTGACTTCTTAGAGGCCTGCCGCTTTCTCATCTTCTTTACCTCTTGGCCCAACTCTTCGATCACTGCCCCATGCTGCACTAAAGTGGCCATGATCGTGTTTTGATTTTCAGGATCTTCTTCAAGGTTTCTTCAACTGTGGGGGGAATCTGGGGTGACAGAATAGATGACTGTGCTGCAACATGACTGTATATGTCAGACAGCTTTGCAGTAACTGTCTGCATCCAGTTGTTGAGGCTCGCTAGTGTCTGGGAGACTCACAACGCAGAGAGTGGAGTAGAAGGCATAGGCACCAGCTTCAAAGCCGAGGTGGGAGGCATTGGGGTTGAAGGTGGAGTCATGTCAGCTGCACTGGCAGAAGGCTCTGCTGAAGTGGATGGTATATCAACTGTCTTTGTACCCACCATCGATGGTTTGCCAGACTAGCCTACGATGGTAGTCGACTGACCCTTTCTCTTCGGGTTGTGTGCATCTATCAGAGATAGCTAGGCTTATAAAACGGTCCTCCCAGACCTCTTTCTTTTTCGACCTCTCAAGGCCGGCAACTGTAGTATCACTTCCTCGGCCATCATCTGAAATATCATCAACAATAGCCGCTGGTGCCTCAGGGACAGGTGTAGAAGAGGGCTCTGAAGCCTGACTGGCACTCTCCGAACCCTCAGAGGTGCTATGTGAGGAAGAAGGCTCGTCCCGGAGTTGATACCTTCCTGTAGCTGTGATTGGATAGCAGGCTGCTCTTGCACTGAGTCGCCCTCCGATGCTTCCCGAGATGGGGCATATGAACTTGATTCGGAGGGCTCTGGATTTCTTCCTCTGCCCGCTATAGCTTTCTTGGTGATTATGTTTTGGAGGGCGAGGGGTAAAGTGCATTTTCCTCGACCTCTGGAAGGTTCACCCCTCCCCTTCGAAGTATCACCGTGGCCTCGAGATGTAACCATTTTCTGTAACAAGCAACAACAGTAATCAGTTGTAGTTCAATTGCAAACAGACAGTAAACACACAGTTTAGAACATGCTGGTAGGGTGGGGAAGTGCGGTCCGCATAATTACAAGTACGGCCGCAGGCTGGGATGTGCGGACCGCACATTGTGAACTTGCGGCCGCAACAATGAATCTGCGGTAGGCACAATTATTAGTGCGATCGCAGATTTAAATTATGGTCCGCACTTTTATCATCGGGGCCGCACATCAGACTCACCAAAATGTCAACTCTCTGAAGACAGAGATTGGGCTATTTTGCGGCTGCATTTACTTTTCTGCGGCCGCGATGGGATTTCTGCGGTCCGCACAATTTTAAGTGCGGCCGCAAAATCAGCCTTGACTAAAGAACCCTAATCTCAACTTTTGCGCACCGCACAATTTCTTGTGCGGCCGCAGATTTCAAAAAAATACGAGCAGACTTTCTAGGGTTGTTCAAGTTTTTGCACAAATTCGACATGGTATTAACAATGAAGCATGAAAATCAATTCACCCATTTCCCATAGAGCAATTATAAGTTGACCTAACACTGTTTAAACCCCCACATGGTTGTAAAATTGAAATCTATTAACAAATGGCCTAAAGCTACCTAACAAATTGATAAAATTAAACTAAAAATTGAAGAATTTTATGAGTAATTGAAGCATTCCAGATATGATGTAGTGCAAATGAGTGAACACATATGTGGATTGAGTGTGGCAGATAATTTAACAAATGATTTCAATATTTTAAATTTTTGAGTGCCCAGAGAGGGGAACAAATGTACCGTATCCCCTAAGGTTATTATTTATACTTGACGATTAGACTGCATGGACATGGGATGAGTGTGGCCGCATAATTCCTTCTACGGTCCGCACTCTGTTACCTGGAGTCTCAAAAGCTCTTGCTGATCTACAGTCCGCAGAATATGTGATGCGACCACAAATTTTAATGTGCGGCCACACTTTGGCCATTTCTCTGACTGACCAAACTTCAGAGAGTTTGCATTTCCCCTTTCCAATTTGTGCGGTCTGCACTGTAATTGTGCGGCCGCAGTTCCCTTTTGTTGTAGCGACTACAATTGTGCGGTCCGCACAATACACATGCGGTCCGCACTTTTTCCACATTTAGCCAATTTTCTGAGCACAGTTCCTGTAAAGCTCACTCATTCCTTCAACACACTTCAAATCCAGTTAGCACAAAAATAACACCTATCTACAAAAGAAGAAAAGAATAAGAAAAAGAAACATGGGTTGTCTCCCAAGAAGCGCCTGATTTAACGTCGCGGCACGGTGCAAATTACCATCACTTCAAATGAATAACTGCCATCATGTGGCCATCATCAACCTTTCCCAAATAAAGCTTCACCCGGTGACCATTGACTCGGAATACCTCATAATTTTGTTCTTCAAGTCCAAGGCACCAAAATGTGTCACACCTATAATTTCAAAGGGACCACTCCGTTCAGATTTCAGCTTCCCGGGAAACATCTTCAATCGTGAGTTGAACAACAAAACAAGACCGCCCACCTTGAATTCCTTGTTTCGGATGTATTTGTTATGAAGGTACTTCATCTTCTCTTTGTACAAGGATGAACTTGCATAAGCATCGTACCGGAACTCATCCAATTCATTCAAATGTGCAACCCACAAGTTAGCGGCTGGATCCCAATCAAGATTCAATTTCTTTACAGACCACATGGCTTTGTGCTCAAGTTCCACCGGAAGTTGACAAGATTTTTCAAATACCAACCGGTATGAAGACATCCCGATAGGAGTTTTGAACGCAGTCCGATAAGCCCATAGTGCATCATCAAGCTTCTTTGACCAATCCGTCCGGTTAGTATTCACTATTTTGGACAAGATACTCTTTATCTCCCGGTTGGAGACTTCTACTTTTGTGGATGATAGGGAGTCGTAATTTTATGAGTGACACCATACTTTCTAAGCAAAGTGTCAAAAGCCTTGTTGCAAAAAAGCGACCTCCATCGCTAATGATTGCCCGCAGAATACCAAATCGTTTGAAAATATTCTTCTTCAAGAACTCCACCACACTCCTCACTTATTGGGTAGAGCAATGGCCTCAACCCATTTAGATACATAATCAACCTTGACCAAGATGTAGGTGTTTCCATAAGAACTCACAAAAGGACCCATGAAGTCAATACCCCACACATTAAAGATATCAATCTCCAAAATGGTAGTGAGAGGCATTTCATTCTTCTTAGAGATTCCACCGGCCCGTTGGCATTCATCACATCTTTTTACCATATCACTTGCATCGTTGTAGAGAGTGGGCCAATAAAAACCGCAACTTAGCACTTTGGTCACCGTTCTTGCTCCGCCATTGTGACCACCATAAGGCGAAGAATGGCAAGCCTAAAGAATAACATTTTTCTCTTCGTCCGGTACACATCTTATAATTACCCCATCTGTGCAAATCCGGAAAAGGTATGGCTCGTCCCTATAATAATCTTGACAATACTGTTTGGGCTTCTTCTTTTGATTTGAAGAGAGCTCATCCGGGATGATTTCACACACAAGGAAGTTTTCTAGATCTGTGAACCATGGCACCTCATTCATTGAAATATACAATAGTTTCTCATCGGGGATGAAGTCATTGATTTCAAGGCCATCATGCGGCCTCCCCTCCTCCTCCAAACGAGACAAGTGGTCTGCCACTTGATTTTCACTCCCTTTTTGATCTTGGATGTCAATATCAAACTCTTGCAACAATAGCACCCATCTCTTCAACCTAGCTTTTGAATATTTCTTGATCATAAGATAGCAAAGTGCTGCATGATCCGTATGAACAATAACCTTTGCACCCATCAAGTATGGGCAAAATTTCTCAATTGCAAACACAATGGCAAGAAGCTCTTTTCAGTAACGGTGTAATTAACTTGGGCATCATTAATGGTCTTACTAGCATAGTAGACCAGATGAAAAATTTTCTTGATATGTTGCCCCAAAACTGCCCCAACCGCTACATCACTAGCATCGTACATGAGCTCAAAAGGAATACTCCAATTTTGAGCGGTGGTAATGGGAGTTGTTGTCAACTTGAACTTTAGCAATTCAAAAGATCTCATACAATCATCATTTAAGTGAAGCTTAGAATCTTTCTCTAAGAGCTTGCACAATGGGTTCACTGCTTTAGAAAAATCCTTTATGAAACGCCAGTAGAACCCCGCGTGACCCAAGAAACTTCTCACGCCTTTCACTGAAGTTGGAGGTGGAAGTTTAGAAATCACCTCTATCTTTGCCTTGTCGACCTCTATGCCATTCTTTGAAATTTTGTGGCCAAGGACAATGCCTTCCTCGACCATGAAATGGCATTTCTCTCAATTTAGCACCAAGTTCGTTTCTTTACACCTTGCCAATACTCTATCCAAATTTGCCAAGCAATCATCAAAGGAATCCCCGACTACCGAAAAGTCATCCATGAAGACTTTAATGTATTACTCTACCATATCCGTAAAGATCTCCATCACACACCATTGAAAAGTTATCGGTGCATTGCATAAGCCAAATGACATCCGCTTAAAAGCGAAAGTGCCATAGGGACAAGTGAAAGTTGTTTTCTGTTGATCTTCCGGGGCAATAAGGATTTGATTGTACCCCGAATATCCATCTAGAAAGCAATAGAAATCACTACCAGCCAACCTATCAAGCATTTGGTCAAGGAAGGGGAGTGGAAAATGGTCTTTTCTTGTGACTTTGTTCAGCTTCCGATAGTCCATACACACTCTCCACCTGGTCACCGTTCTTATAGGAATCAACTCGTTCTTATCATTGGTGACCACAATTATGCTCCCTTATTAGGGACACATTTCACCGGAGAAGTCCACGAACTGTCGGAAATAGGGTAGATCACCCTGGCATCCAACCATTTGATAATCTCCTTTTTGACCAAGTCTTGCATGGCTTTATTGAGTCTCCTTTGATGTTCAATGGAGGGTTTGGAATCTTCCTCCAAGTTAATCTTGTGCATGCAAAATACGGGGCTTATTCCCCGAATATCTGCCAAAGTCCACCCAATAGCTTTCTTCCTCTTGTGGAGCACCGCCAATATAGAGTCAACCTGTACGTTAGTCAAACAAGAGGAAAGAATAACCGGTAAAGTAAAATAAGGGCCAAGGAATTCATACCTGATATGTGGAGGCAATGGCTTCAACTCCAAGATCGGAGGCTCTTCAATTAAAGGATTTGTAGGAGGAGTTTTTCTATTCTCAATATCCATGGAAAGTTTCTGGGGTGCATAGTTTTACGACCCCATTCCTTGCAAACAATTAACACATTCCATGAAGCCATCCATCTCGTCATCATCAAAATTGAGCAATACGACCTCCAATATATCACCCATATTAATCGTGGAACTTTTATCATCAATAATCACATCGGTCACCAAGTGCATGAATGAATACACTTCATTGCTATTCGGCTGCCTCATAGATTTACACATGTGGAACACCACTTTTTCATCACCCACCTGAAAAGTGAGTTCTCCAGCTTCCACATTAACAAGAGCCTTCCCCGTAGCCAGGAAAGGTTTTCCAAGAATAATCGGCACCTCATAGTGCACTTTACAACCAAGAATAACAAAATCCGCAGGGGAATGAACTTATCGACACAAACCAATACATCTTCAATCACCCCCAACGGTCTCTTCATTGTACGATCGGCCATTTGTAATCTCATAGATGTGGGTCTTGGTTTCCTAATTCCCCAAGGTCTTGAAAACCCGAATAGGGCATCAAATTGATACTCGTCCCAAGATCACAAAGAGCTTTGGCAAACTCGGCACTTCCAATGGTGCAAGAGATTGTGAAAGCACCGAGATCTTAAAACTTAGGATCCATCAAATGCACAATTGCACTCACTTGGTGAGTGACTTTGATAGTTTCAAAATTCATCGTCCGCTTCTTTGTCACGAAGTCCTTAAAATTTGCGTATCCGGGCATTTTCTCCAAGGCTTCAACTAATGGCACATTTATCAAAATACTCTTCATCATATCAATGAACTTTTTTAATTGATTCTCGCTATTTTGTTTGGTGAGCCTTTGATGATATTGAGGAGGTGGCTTAGGCAATGGTGCCTTAGCCTTTTGCACTACCGATTCTGGTATGTCAATCACATGCTCCCTAGACGGGTTCACTTCCTCTTGAGTCTCTTCCACCGTGTCATCAATATCAATCCGCACTTCATCATTTTCTTACACTACATTGGTTGGGATCTCCTCTTATTCTACCACTTGCTCATCACCCACAAGTTGTCTTTGACTTGAGGTGGGTGCATTCCCGCCTCTTTCACTTCTTGTAGTAACGTCCATGGCATGCCCCGTATTGTTCCCACCCTTCGGGTTCACCACCGTGTCACTTGGTAGTGCCCCCTTAGGACGAGAATGTAAAGCTTGAGAGATTTGTCCCATTTGCACTTCCAAGTTACGGATCGATGTGTTGTGTGAAGCAAGTTGAGCATCAGAATCGGCGTTCTTCTCCATCATTTGCTTGAACATGTTCTCAATACGGCCCATTTTATTGTTGGAAGAACTAGAACCTTGGGAAGGATAAAGAGGTGGATTGCTCGGTTGTTGATACATCGAGGGCCTTTGAAAAACCGACCCCCAATTTCCTTGATTGTTATTCCACCCGCCTTGATTGGTGCCTCCCCCATTGCCTTGGTTATTGCTGTTATGCCAATTCCCTTGATTATTGCTTCCACTCCAATTGCCTTGACTGTTATTGCTATTCCAATTGCTTTGATTGTTTCTACCACTCCAATTACCTTGGTTGTGAGAATTCCAACTGCCTTGATTATTTTGAGGTCTCCATTGTTGTTGGCTAGGGCCTTGGTAGTTGTTTCCTTGCCCTTGAAAGTTGTTCACATATTGGACCTCCTCTTCTTGGTCATTGTAAGATTCATCTTGATCAAATCCACTATCATCTTGCACAAAATTGTCCACTCTTTGTTACACTTGTGGACTTTTTGTTCTTCGCTTGTTCACCATCATATTTACTCCCTCTATTGCATTGACTTGCCTCGGGTTTTGCACTTGTTGAAGTTGAGCCTTTACCAATTGGTTCATGGTGGTAGTCAACTCGACCATAGCTTGTCCATGATCATGAAACTCTTTGTGAAGGTGAATAACATTGGGGTCACCTTGTGGAACATTACCCCGAGATTGCCACGCCGAAGAAATATCTGCCATCTCATCCAAGATATCACACGCCTCCGCATAAGGCGTAGTCATGAAGTTCCCACCGGCAAGTTGATTCACTGCACATTGGTTGGTTGTATTGATCCCCCTATGGAAAGTTTGTTGAATCATGTTCTTTGTCATATCGTTGTTGGGGCACTCTTTCACCATTGTTCTATACCTTTCCCATATCTCGTGTAGTGGTTCATTGGGCTCTTGCTTGAATGCTAGAATTTCATCCCGAAAAATAGCCATATGCCCGGGAGAGAAGTACTTAGAAATAAAATTTTCCGCTAGTTCATCCCAAGTATGAATGGAATGAATTGGCAAGCGTTCCAACCAATCTAAAGTTTTCCCCCGTAGAGAGAAGGGAAAAATCCTTAGCCTCAAAGCATCCTCGAAGACACTTGTTTATATGTATTTTGACCCGGTGCATCGGTGAAGAACCCTCATTGCTCGAGCAAAGTGAGCATCACGTTGGTGATTTGGAAGTTTACCGTCCTAATACGGGGAGGGACTATAGAACTTGCATACCCTTCATTCGGCAACACCCGGTGTGGAACCGCTCGTGGTGGAGGTGGGGGTGGAACAGGCATATTGTCATGAGGCGGTCAACCTCGTCTATTGGTTTGAGGTTTAATAGGGACCTCATCCATTTGATCATCCTGAACGTCCACATCACCCAAAGGTAAGTTTCCGAGCTCATTGTTTGCCATGATTGCACCTACAATTTCTCAACTCATTAGTAATAAGGAAGGAAAAGAAGATATCCCAAAAACACACCTAAATATATAGCTAACACCGTTTTTAGCTCCCCGACAACGGCGCCAAAAATTGATCTCGTCCAAGTTCACACCTCAATTCGAGGTTATGAAAACGGTCGATGCAATAATAACACCCAACAAGAGTCGGGGTCGAAATCCACAGGGAGCTACATGTATGGGAGTTAGTAGTGTATATCATAGCGCGTGAGTTTATATATCTAAATTTGCACTTCCACAAAATTGGGGTATTTTAAAGTCTAAATTAAACTACGATTGCAATTAGTAAATAAAACTAGAAAATTATTTTTGTTGTTTTTCAAATGTTATAAAAAGGCATAGGGCTATGACCTTCACCTAGGTGTTTGCCTAAATGGATATAAACTTTAATTCTTGTTTTATTGGCCGAGGTGTATTATAGCTATCAACACTCAATTACCCACTCAATACCTCTCGGTCAGAGAGTGATTTTGCCCGATTTGGCTTTCTCAAATCCAAATAGGTATTGAACAAAATGGTTGATAAAAAGCTCAAGTCGGGTTGTTACTATATCTAGGTTCAACCCTTTAATTGGGATTGTCAATCTCTCGATTGACCCAATTTCTTGTTAGCCAAGTTTTCCTAGACTAAAGTCTCTCTTTCTCAAGTAAAGACCAAGTCAAATAGGCATGAACTAATGCGTGCAACAATTAATTCCACAAATAAAAGCAAGAACAAGGCTAAATAATAAACACCCAACCATAAACAATCATTAAATTAAACACCCATTAAGTTTACACACTAGGGTTGGGTCACAACCCTAGTAAAACTCTAGCTACTCATGCTTGAAATGGAAGAAAAAGAAGAAGAAATGATAATTAAACTCATATTGCTAATTAAAATGATAAAATCTATGTTCAAATAGCTCGAAATATGAAAAACTACTAAAAAGAGTAAAAGGAAACGGCTACTGTAGCAGCTGATGTCAAAAGTTGACCTAAAAATGTGAAACTCGCCTATTTATACATGGCTGGAAATTTCGGACAAAAATGCCCTTCGGGAGGTTCTACGGCCGCACAATTCCATGTGTGGTCCGCACTTTTCTTCAGCTTAAGAGGATTGGAAGTCTGCGGCCACATAATTCTGGTTTGCGGCTGCAATGCACTCTTTCTGTGGTCCACACAATTGTAACTGCGGCCACATCTTGCTCTTCTGCAGTCCACATAATTGTAATTGCGGCCGCATAACTCTCACACTTCTGGGGGACCTGAAATGCATCTTCTCTGAACTTTGCTCATGGCCTAGCTTTTGCGGCTGCACAATTCATCTGCGGACCGCACTTTGCACCAAACTCTGATGGTTTTTCCTTCATAACCTGCGGCTGCAGATGGTATTCTGCGGTCCGCACTTCTGAGTTTTTGTGCCTTTTATATCTTTGAGTTCAAATTACTCCTTCTTGAGTTGGGTTTCATCTTCCAATATTCCTGCAATTAAGCACATTTCATTAATTTTCGGGAACACAATTAAAAGCTTTTGGACTAAAACAAAAGCTAAAAGTGCTAATAAGTAGTCAAAATCCCCACTTATCAGATGCCCGTAATCAAATCCAGCACCGACAATTAGCCTCATATCTGTTAGAACCCTATTTCAAACCTCCACAACACTGACAACGATGCAAGAAACATGAAGACCTCCTAACTATTCACCCGAATAAACAAGTCACCTCTAACGCCACCGGGGCACACACCTCGCAAGCTAAAACTCAATAAGCACAACACAAATACGGCTAAATATGCAAGGAGGAGCACATACGAGAATTATCAAACAAGCCCCACAGGCACAACTCCATATCAGTACCATTCTACGAATCAATTTAACAAGGAAGAATCAAAGTATATGAACAAATCACAAGGATCTCATCCTAATATAACTCCACTGTGGCACACAGCCCGGTTAAAACACCTCGAAACACCTGACACCGCGAGGGTCTCACCCTCAACTCTGAATCACAAGTAGCATACACATCATACCAATCGAAACCTTCCACTAATTCAATTTTGCCAACAAAATCACAACACATACTACACTCCTACACCCAAAAATCACATCAAAACTACCAAAATGAGGAATAGAAAGTCACTCAAAATCTCATAACTCTCAATAATGAATAAAAATAAAACGGTAGACACAGGCTACCACTATAGAATCTCCTAGCAGGGATAAACACATAAGCAAAGTACTAAGTCACGAAACTCACTCACATGTGAAGCAAGATAAGAGGACGCATCTCGATAAGAAGAATCGAAACAAAATACGAATGATGCTCCTCTATAACAAATCGAAACCATACTTGAACGACATTATCTGGTGCAACGGCCTTAGGCATACTATAGGAAACACATCAACGGGCCGGGCCTTCCCCTCTTAGGCGTCCTCTACTCACCTGACATGTACCCCAAGCCAGTGGTGCATGGATATCGGCAGCTGGAACCAAACTCATAGCCTGAATACCTCGTTATGACACATCTATCCGATGTTTGGGACAATCTCTCACCATGTGGCCGGTATCTCCATACTCAAAGCAATCTCTCTGCTGACGTAGCTGTGGAAACTGTGTGGTACGGGTACTCTGAGACCTATGGGTACCTGCAAGTCTAAGTTGTTCTTCCTCAAATGTTGCGGCCCTAACCATGGGCTGAACTGGGACCACAAGTTGAGTCGCCATGACATCTGGAACCTGACAATATGGACTCACTGCTCTGGAGTACGGGCGGTGGAAGTCTAAGTCCCTCCCTTGGTCTGTGAAGTAGCAGGCGCAACCGAAATTAACCCCGCCTGAGCCAATGTACCGAACATGCTCAGGAACTGTGCTAAATTCTCCTGAAGTCTGAGGGTAACAACAGGCACATCCGGTACCTGTCCCCCAATTAGAGATACTGGCGGCTCCTCAACTATTGCTCTGGTAGGCGCCCTAGCTGCGGCACGTGCTCCTCTTCGGCCTCTGCCTCTACCTTTTCCCCTAGTGACACCTGCTCCGGGTGTAGCGTCATCAGTAACTGCAGCTCATGTCCTCACCATCTGTGAGAGAATAGAATGATAAAACCTCAAACTCATAGATCAATAAATTCACACGATAGGAAATGAAGAAGTGAAACTATCCTAATATTTCTGTAGCCTCGTGAAGATAAGTACAAACGTCTCTGTACTATTCCGCAAAACTCTACTAAACTCGCTTATGACTCGTAGCACCTATGAACCTAGAGCTCTGATACCAACTTATTACGACCTCAGTTTCCCTCCGTAGGATGTCATGACGACACCTAGTCTCCAAGACTAGGTAAGACTAACACATACTAGATTAATAAAAGAAATCAACCATCAACGAAAAATATGGGATAAAAATTTTATATTCAATTACAATTCCTACAACCGGTAGCACAAGTCATAAGCTCTACCGACTTTGCTACAAAAACATCTAAATACAAATGTTTCGAAATAGAGATGAAACAATGCAAGTACAATAACAGAAGGTGACTCCGAGGCTTGTGAATGCAGCAACAGGTTTACCTTGAGTCTTCACAGCAAGATCCGTACAACTAGCTAGTGATCGACTGACTCCGAATTACCTGGATCTGCACAAAAAAATGCAGAAGTGTAGTATGAGTACACCACAGTGGTACCCAGTAAGTATCAAGACTAACCTCAGTGGAGTAGTGATGAGGGACAGTCAAGACACCTACTGGACTGGATAACCTGAACAAGTATAGGTATAGAACTAACAGAGTATGATATCTCGACAGAACTACGCATAATGATAATAATAACACGGTGCTTGCAATAGGAAAAAGAAGCAACAATTAGCAGCTAGACACCACAAGTAATAACACAGTAGAGTAGGCTGGACACAGTTTAAATCTGGTGAAAAACAAATAAAGGAAAGACAAGTAGCAACTCGATACAAATAACCTCTTTCACACCAGGTTTATCCTATAATCCCCACGAGGTACCAAAACTCAAAAATGTTCACAATTCACGGATCCCAATTCGTGAACCCTAATCACTTGGCAGCTTGTACCCTCATTACAACTGGTAACTGCATGGACGACGCACGTGCCTATAGAATAATTATCACATAGAAGGCAAGTAGGCGAGGGTATGTATGAATGATCAATAACATCAGGATCCACCTTCTTAAAATGATAGGGGTGATTAATTACGTGTATGCTTGTGCAAGTGTTCTATCACAGTTCAGGCCAAAGAGTAAGAGTAGAGGAAATACACGGCACATAAGAAACGATCCCCATAATTTGTACAAGGTAAAACTCACACAAGTTAGGCACGCCACTACACAAATAATAATAACAACAACAACAATGCCCTTAGGCCATATCAAGTCATCACAAATCAATTCGCGACATATCCCACTGTCTCGCCACGTGCGCAATAAATAAGTAAATGCCCGCCTTGTCTCGCCACATGCACAAATAATTGTTCCCACCTTGTCTCTCCATATGCGCAAACACACAGATATAGCCCGCCTTGTCACGTCGCATGTGCATCATCAATAGTAACAACGACATGGAAGAAACATCGTGCAAACACCCGAACAAAACCTCCCAACAATATCACGTGCCAAAAACACAACATCACAATAGAATGACTTTTACAACATGTGCTCATATTCCACAATATTTCCTCTAAACAGTGTCAATACCACAACCGCGCATAACCCCCGGCTCAACAAACCGAGTACAACAACAACAACAATAACACGAGAATACGGTAAGTAAATCAACTCAAGATATTTGGATCACAAGGAAGCGGTAGAACGAGCTCACAAAGAATAAACACAATAGGGAATACTAGTCTCAACAAGAATAGCTTAACAAGGGAGATATAATATGTAACAAATGATTCCACAAAAGTACAATTTGACAACAAGGGAGATAACATGAGTCAATAATTCCAAATAAGGATGAGGCAACTACGATAAAGGATGACTAAACTTCATTTAGGATTGAGCAATTACGAAGAGATATAACAAATTCAATTAAGGATAAGCAGCGGAAAATATAATCATAACCTCAAATAAGGATAGACAATTATAGAATAGATAATAATAATTTCAATTAAGGATAAGCAATTAGGAGAGGATAGCATGGCAATCGAAGAGGCAATAACTTCAGTTAAGGCACACAAGAGTCAAATAGGCAATAAGAGTGGAACATGAGGTAATTAATCTCAATTAAAACACGTAGAGGTGAAACTAGTAAATGGGGAACTTAACATAACAAAATAACTTCATATCTAATAAACATAAGAACCTAAGATCCCTAAAAGGTCATCTTTCCACAAATAAGCCAGAGCACATACTCGTCACCTCGCGTACACGGACTTCACATGACACAATTAACACCAAAGACTCTAATCCTAAGGGGTAGTTCCCCCACACAAAGTTAGGCAAGGTACTTTCCTCAAAGAAGCTAGGTCGATACTCTAAAATGGCCCTCTCAAGTGAAACATCCTCCGGACGGCTCAAATCTAGCCAAAATAACTTCAATCCATAAATAAAACTCATAGAAAACAATTTCGGATAATAAAGCTTCGATCTTTAATTAAAACTAAAAGGTCAACCCAAAGGTCAACCCCCCACCCCCCCGATAAAATTCACAAAACCCGAACACCCATTCCGATACGAGTTCAACCATACCAAAATTATCTATTTCCGACATCAATTCGTCCTTCAAATCATTATCTTACATTTTGTAAGGTTTCTACAAAGTTTTCCCAAATTTCCAACTTAATTCACTAATTAAATGATGAAAATAGCAATGGATTCATGAAATATAATAAGATTCGGGTAGAGAACACTTACCAAAATCAAACTCGTGAAGAATCTCTCCAAAGACGCTAAAAATCAAGGCTTCAAACTCAAAAATGAACAAAACAATGCCAAACCCTCGAATATATGATTCTGCCCAGGGCTCTTCGCATTTGCGCACAAAAATGTCGTGTCTGCGGCTTCGCTTTTGCAAGAAAACACCGCACCTGCGGTCTTCACTTGAAAGCCCATAACTCGCACCTGCGGCCCAATAATCGCATCTGCGATTGCGCAAAAGCGTGACAAACGCTGCAGAAGCGGACGACCACCTAGAACACATATCGCGCATTTGCGATCAACCTTCCGCAGATGCGATCTCGCACCTGCGCTCCCCTCTCCGCAGAAGCGACATGACAGGACCTGCACCAACATCGCAGAAGTGACCAAGAACCTCGCAGAAGCGGCTCCGCATCTGCGATCAAACATCCAAAGATGCGGATACACCAGAAGCAGACCTGGTCACAAGCAATAAAATCATCTGAAACTCGTCCGAAACACACCCGGGGCCCCCGGGACCCCGTCTAGAAATACCAACAAGTTCTATATCACCACACAGACCTACTCGAGGCCTCAAATCACGTCAAACAACACCGAAACTACGAATCACACCACGAATTGAACTTATGAACTTTCAAATCTTCCAACTTCCAAAATTCGTGCCGAAACACATCAAATCAACCCGGAATGACATCAAATTTTGCATGCAAGTCCCAATTGACATAACGGAACTAATCAAACTCTCTGAATTGCATTCCGACCCGATATCACCAAGATCAACTTTCGATCAAACCTTTCAACCTTCCAAAAACTTCAACTTTTAAATTTTTGTCGAAATGCTTCAAATTACTCTACGGACCTCCAAATTCAAATTCGGATGCATGCCTAAGTCCAAAATCACCATGCGATGCTATTGGAATCATCAAAATACTATTTCAGAGTAGTCTACACAAAAGTCAAATTCCGGTCAACTCTTACCGCTTAAGCTTCTAAAACATGAATCCTTCTTCCACATCAAATCCCGAATCATCCGAAGTCCGAACTCAACTACGCGCGCACATCATAACACATAATACGGAGTTGCTCGAGACCTTAAGCCACTAAACAGAGCGATAATAATCAAAACGACCGGCCGTATCATTACAGTAAAGAACAATATAATCACAACATTTAATTGTTAAAAATATTTAAAGATGTTTGAAGTTCATAGTCGAAAGAAAAGACTAGTTGGCTTTCTAAAAAACTAATATAGTGTAGTTCTTTTTGGACCAATGAATAATACTTTTTCCGGCCTTTTCTATATGCTCTGAAGGGGGAAAACAATTATGTGTGCATATACATTGTAGAACTAAACTAATACACACTTTACCGAACCTGTAGTGACTGAGTAAATAAAAATACCAAAATGAATGTTTGAGAAGCTTAGCACTAATTGAAACTGTTGTTGATGTTAGTATTATTTTGTCATGTCTGGGCAAGCATACCTAAGTCAGTTATTGAGGGTCTTGTGCTAAGATATTGCAGCATTGACATACTGGCTTAGCGCAAAAGCGAAGTGCTCTCTTTCAACAAATTATTATCAGTAAAATGGAGGAGAAAAACACCATCTGATAGAATAATGGTTGTGATCGAGTTAATTTCATTAACGGTATACATCTGTCGAAGATCCAAATTGAATGCATAATCTTCTCACATTGGGGATATAGTTGATATGCCCTAGATCCATTCTCACATTTGATGATTTGAACATATTTTTATGAACGTTATTTGGTATAAAATATATATGGCATTTGATATTCTTTTATCATTGTTATTATTAATTATTTAATTAACTTGATAAGGTACTTGATTAAATTTTGAGACTTGTCATCATGATGGAGATCATGATAATGAGGGTAAATTTTCTTATAATTTAATCTAAATTTGTTCTTGATCATAGGATTATTAATTTTGATATTAGTAATCCAGTTAGATCAATAGTTATGTGATCGTCTTTATTGAATAAAGATTAGTTGATCTCATAAACTAAATCACATAGATAGATGATGCACATAGAGATATGATCATTGAACCGACTCATTGGATAATTCTTAATGGTTAGAATTACCATAAACTGTCAATAGGATAATCTCTTGAAGAATGTGATATAAGAGTTTCCTTTGACCTGAGATCGTCATAGTAATTGACAAGTTATTTATTGTATTTTGATACTAGACACCTATGGCCCTAGGATGATAGTTGAAAGGATATTGGGTATGATTAAATACTTGTAGAATTTGTGATTGATCAAGATTGAATCTGTTGACTCTTGGTAATGAGTTTAAGCTCCATGTTGTCATGAATTATAAACGATAAAATTAAGACCTTGGTCAGGGCAATTGAATGAAATAAGAAAAGAGTTTCTTAGGTCATTCAATGGTCGATTATATTTGACATGAACACATAGTTGGTCGCCTATTAGGATTTGACAGTTGAACCATATCCTAGGGTGACCCAGAGCTATAAGGACAGAAGGAAATACTACATTACTCTTCTACCGTTCTTGAGAGTAAATTGTATACTTCATGCTATCCGGTCATTAAGGAGTGTTGCTAGACGCCACCCTTGATTAGTATACTGATATGATCAATTTACTACCGGCTTAGTATTGAACATATGGGATCGCACACTAACGAATGTTCTGATCTTTGCTAAAGGATTAATTATTTGATTGTTTGATAATTAAATTAAAGAATTTGATGAGTCAAATAAATTAAATTATTAGTTCAAATGAAATATTATTATGTTCTTTGCTAGCACAGAGGATATAATTAATATTGTGAACAAATTAAAGTTTTCTATTTGGAATAGAAAATTAAATTATCTCTTGATTGAAATATATATGTGATATATATATATATATATATATATATATATATATATATATATAAAATTAATATTTATTTATATAAGGTATGTATATAATATATTATTTGGAAATCCAATTTAGAATTGGACGGACAAAAAAGTCCAAAAATGGACGTGAGATTAGTTCAAACCCATTAAGTATGGGATTGATATTTTTTAGTATAAAATATTAGCTAATTCTCATAATCCAATCAAATTTGGAATTGAATTGGAACGTCCCCAAAGGACAAGCTGAAGACGGCGCACGTATAATAAACTTTTACCCTAAGTAAATCATTACCTCAACCAAATAGGAAAAATGTTTATAGGTGATGCTATATAAAGGGTGATGGAGAAAATTTGCCGCATTAATGCTTGAGAAGAAAAACTACTTTGTGAAAGTAAGAATACAATACAAAGCCAAGAGAGAAAATATAATTACAAGAAAAGTGTTTCTTGATTTTCTACCGTTGAGTTGAGATTTTTGAGAAAAATTTCAGCACAAGTTTTCATTCAATTTGTTCGCATGTTTCATTGATCAAAGAGTTTATAGCATGGATCGGTCTCGGTGTGGATACGCATAGAGTCTTCGCACTATTGAAGAATTTTTGAAACGAGACTCTCTCCACCAGGTACGTATCAGATCCGATCTTTAATATGGAAATAAATATTAAACACGAAAAGATCTTCCTAGGATTGTTATTGTCTTCCGCTGCATGTTACGAATATCTATATGCAATCCTACAGTGGTATCAGAGCCATGGTTTCTCGTGTCTAAAATTTATTTACGAAATATTTTAAGATTATATTTGAAGAGTTCAAACCATAATACTTTTTCATGTGCAATAGTCAAATTGTTTGAATACATATGGATTGATATTATTTTATTGTGAATAAATATGTATTCATATAAGTTAAACTATTGAGATAGTTTATAACTTGAATTTGAAATTTTGTATTTGATACGACTCTAATCTATAATAGGTTATTGGATTCTACTGTTATTTTATTTGTTATTAGTTCATGAGATGTTAATTAATAATAATATTCTGGCATAAATTATTTTTATATGATATATAATATAAACATGTTAGAAGAATGTTGAATTTCGTTTTTATGTCACGTGCTTGTTCATTACATAATTTTGAATTATTTATTACATGTGATGTAAATTAATTTAGGACTAAGCATGTAGACAACTTGAACTAAATTCATGTACTATAAAAGATTTGATCATAAATGTTATTAAAAGTTGTTCTAATAACAATTCTCTCCTACTAAAAATTGAGTTCTTAAATAATAAAATATAAGATATTTTATTGTAAAGCTATCCATCAAAATAAATATTTTTATTTATTTCTTGTTTATAAAGAGCGACCTGACAACCAAGAGACTTATAGTTCGAGAATATGTTAAAATTATTTATTGCATTGGATGCATGGATTGAAAGAATTATTTTGTAACGACCTGGACGATCGTTTTGAATATTATAACTCCGTTCTCCCATTTATTTCTCAATTTATGCCTTGCAGTTGATTTATGACGTATCGAGTTAGTTGGTTCGGGTCCGGAAGAAATTCGGAATAAAATGAGACACTTAGTCTCATAATTAAAATATTTAAGTTAGAAAAGTGGACCGGATATGGACCTACGTGTAAATGACCTCGGATTTGAATTTTGATGATTCCAATAGTTCCGTATGGTAATTTTGGACTTAGGAGCGTGTCCGAAAATTTTTTTGGAGGTCCGTAGAGGAATTTGGCTTGAAATGCCGAAAGTTGAATTTTTGAAAAGTTTGACCGGGGGGTTGACTTTTTGTTATCGGGGTCAAAATCCGATTCTAAAAATTATAATAGGTTTGTTATATCATTTATGACTGGTGTGAAAAATTTGAGGTCAATCGGACGTGATTTGATAGGTTTCGGTTGTAGAAATGGAAAGTTTCAAAGTTCAATAGGCTTGAATTGGGGCATAATTCATGGTTTTAGCGTTGTTTGAGGTGATTTGAGGATTCGACTAAGTTCGTATGATGTTTTAGGACTTTTTGGTATATTTGGTTGAGGTCCCGAGGGCCTCGGGTGAGTTTCGGATGGTTAACGGATCAAAAATTGAACTACAACAGCTGGTGCAATTTCTTTCTATTGGAAATTTCTTCTGCCAGGATCGAGCCCAGAATCGAGCCCAAATAAATCGAGCCCAGAATCAAGGACGATCGAGCCCAGGGTCGAGGGCCACGATCGAAGGCAGGGTCGAGGATCACGCTCGAAGCCACGATCGAGCCCAGGGTCGAGGGCCACGATCGGAGGCAGGGTTGAGGATCAGGCTCGAAGCCACGATCGAGCCCAGGGTCGAAGGCCACGATCGAAGGCAGGGTCGAGACCAGGGTCGAGACCAGGGTCGAGAGCCATGATCGAGGGCCAGGATCGAGGGACAGAATCGAGGCCCAGGATCGAGACCCAGGATCGAGGATCTCGATCGAAGGCCAAGATCGAGGCAGTCTGGGCAGAATTATAAAAACAGGGACTTTGTCCCATTCGCCATTTTTGGAAAATTGGAGCTTGAGGAGATGCGATTTTTGATATGTTTTCCAGGAAAACTTGAGGTAAGTCCCTTGTGATCATTTCTACTCCACAATATTGAATTATCATCGAATAATCCGACTAGATTACATGATTTTGAGGTGTAAATCGGAGATTGGAACTTAAAAATTTGGAAATAAGATTTGTAGATTTGAGGGTTGAGTTGAGGTCGGATTTTGATAAAATTGGTATGGGTAGACTCGTGGTTGAATGGGCTTTCGGATTTTGTAACTTTTGTCGGGTTCCGAGACGTGGGCCCCACGTGCGATATTTGAGCTAATTTTTGGATTTTTATGGAAAATTATTATTTTCTTATGGAATTAATTTCAATGAATTTTATTGACTGAAACGAATTATTTATGACCAGATTCGAGGCGTTTGGAGACCAATTCACGAGGAAAGGACGTTGCAGAATAAGAATTTCAAGGCTTGAAGTAAGTAACAGTTTTAAATCTGGTCCTGAGGGCATAAAACCACAGATTTTGGTATCATGCGATTATTTTGGAGGTGACGCACATGCTAGGTGACGGGCGTGTGGGCGTGCACCGAGAGGATTGTTACTTGGTCCGTCCCGGGAAACTGTAAAGTTGAATAATTTGTTGTTAGCTATATGCTCTCTATGTGTTGATAAATTTGACTGTAAATCATGTTAGAAATCATGCTTAGGCTATGTGATAGTACTGTTGGGACCCACAGAGGTCGCATACTTGTTAAATTGCCTACTAAATGCTATATGTACTCAGTCTCAGTTTTTACTTACATATTTTATCTCAGTCTTTGTTATTATTATTGATACATCATATCATTGTTGTTTGGGCTGATTTCGTGATTATTGAGAGCCCGAGAGATTTATGACTGAGTGAGGCCAAGGGCCTGATTGTGAGATATTGATACTATAGCACGTGAGTTGTCCGTGCAGCACGCGAGTTGGCCGTGCGTATCCTTATATTATACTATAGCACGTGAGTTGGCAGTGCAGATTCTTATATTATACTACATCACGTGAGTTGGCCGTGCGGATCCTTATATTATACTATAGCACGTGAGTTGGCCGTGCAACACGTGAGCTGGCCATGCGGATCCAGATATTTATATTATGGCACGTGAGTTGTCCATGCAGCACGTGAGTTGTCCGTGCAGATTATAGCGCTTGGGCTGTAGGAGCCCCTCCGGAGTCTGTACACCCCCAGTGAGCGTGGGTACCCATTGAGTGAGTGATGAGGGCTGGGAGCCCAGTAAGTGATTGTTGTCCTGAGAGGTTTTACTTAATTTCTATTTGTTGTTGCACTTAGTTGCTATCTGTCATTGTTGTGAAATCTCTGAAAGATTGTTGATATACGGATTTTATGAACAGGAACTGTATAAAAAAAATTGATTTGACATTAAAATTCCATATTTGATAGCATGTCTATTCTTTGCTGGGATTAATGGAAATGAACCATAACTGTGTAGCTCGTTTCTATCTTCAGTTCCTTATTTATTATTGTTACTTGCTGAGTTGGTTGTACTCATACTATACCCTGCACTTCGTGTGCAGATCCAGGTGTTCCTGGACATAGTGGGTGTTGATCCTTTCGCGCGGTTGATTTTCAGGAGATTTTGAGGTAGCTGCCGTGTTCCGCAGACCTTGTCTCTCCTTCTCTATCTCTTTGTTTACCGTATTTGGTCTCAGACTATTATAGACTATATTTTCCAGACTTGTATTCATATTAGATGCTCATGTACTAAGTGACACCAGGTTTTGGCGAGTGTTTGCATTGTATTTAAATATTATATTTTCAACCTTAAAGAGAAGTTTTGGTTTATTGAAATTTCGGCTTGCCTAGTATCGAGATAGGCGCCATCACGACAGGTTGGGATTTTGGGTCGTGACAAGTTGGTATCAGAGCCTAGGTTACATAGGTTTCACGAGTTATGAGCAGGTTTAGTAGAGTCTTGCGGATTGGTACGGAGACGTCTGTACTTATCTTCGAGAGGCTGCAGAACCCTTAGGAAAATTTAACTTTCTTGTATTCTGTCGTGCGAATTTGTTGATTCTGGAAACTAAATTTCTGCTATTCTATTCTCTTACAGATGGTGAGGACACATACTACCGGATCGGATGGTCATCCACCAGTGCCGCCAGTTAGGGCCAAGAGAGGCCGGGGCCGAGGTAGAGGTCGAGGTGTAGCTCGTACCACAGTTGGACCAGTGCATGTAGTACCACCAGTTGCTCTAGCTCAGGAGCAGATTCCGGATATAGCTGAGCCGATAGGATCAACTCAGGCACCAGCTATGCCCATTGAGATTCCAGGCCTTCAGGAGACTTTGGCCCAGATATTGATAGCCTGCACTGGTCTGGCTCAGGTGGTTTCGGCTCAGGCCACACCTACCACTTCTCAGCCTGGGGGAGGTACTCATACCCTTGTTGCACGTACTCCAGACCAGGTAGTACATGGACTTCAGATACCGAGGGCACTACCAGCTCAGCCGGTTATAGCCGCTCAGGCCCCAGTAGTTCCTGTTATGGCAGATGATGAGCAGAGGAGACTTGAGAGATTTGAGAGGCTTCGACCTCCACCTTTTAGCGGTGCTGAGTCAGAGGATGCCTAGGGTTTTCTGGATAAGTGTCAGCGTATGCTTCGGATAGTGGGTATTCTAGAGACCAGTGGGGTCTCATTCACTACTTTTCAATTTTCTGGGGCTGCCTTCAGGTGGTGGGAGCAGTTCTCTGGTCTATACTTGGAGAAGTTCGTGCCTCAGTCCCGCAGAGAGGAGCTGCACAGGCAGTTCGAGCAGCTTTGTCAGGGCGATATGTCCGTGACACAGTATGAGATGAGATTTTCAGAATTGGCCCGTTATGCTATCTGGTTGATTCCTACAGACAGGGAAAATATCAGGAGGTTCATAGATGGCCTCACTTTTCAGCTGCGATTACTCATGACTAAAGAGAGAATGTCTGGTGCTACTTTCGACGAGGTTGTTGACATTGCTCGTCAGATTGAGATGGTTCACAGCCAGGAGCGAGATGGGAGGGAGGCTAAGAGGCCTCATAGTTCCGGTGATTTTAACGGTGTTCCTTCAGGGGGTCAGTTTTACTGCGGTAGGGGTTGTTCTTACAGGCACACTTATGCGGGTTGTCTAGCTCATTGTGGTTCATCAGCTAGCCACGGTTCTTACAGTGCTCACTCAGGCTAGTCTTCATTCAGTGCACTACCAGTGCATAGTTCTCATCATACCTCGTCTGCTCAGGCTTCTACAGGTAATTCTTCGGGTTATCAGGAGTAGCAGTTCCGTCAGAGGAGGGGCTATTTTGAGTGCAGAGAATTAGGTAATTTCAAGAGAGATTGTCCTAGGCTGTTGAGTGGGGATCCACAGTAGAGTTCTCGACCAATGGCACCAGTACCAGCAGTTACACCACCCGCCCATCTAGCTCGGGGTGGGGGTCAGGCAGCTAGGGGTCACCCAAGAGGGGGAGGCCGGTCAGGTGGCGGGCAGGACCGATTCTATGCTTTTCCTGCCAGGCCAGATGTTGTTGCCTCAGATGCAGTAATCACATGTATTGTTTGAGTGTGCCACAAGGAGGCTTCTCTATTATTTGACCCTGGTTCCACTTATTCATATATATCATCGTATTTTGCTCATTATCTGGATATGCCCTATGAATCCTTAGTTTCACCTGTTTGTGTATCTACACCGGTGGGCGATATTATTATTGTGGACCATGTGTATCGGTCATGTGTGGTAACTATTGGGGAACTGGAGACTAGATTCGATCTCTTATTACTCGGTATGGTTGATTTCGATGTAATCCTGGGTATGGATTGGTTGTCTCCATGTCATGCTATTCTGGACTGTCATGCAAAAAACATCGTGACGTTGACGATTCCGGGGTTGCCAAAGGTTGAATGGAGAGGTTCTCTAGATTTTGTTCCTAGCAGGGTGATTTCTTATTTGAAGGCCCAACATATGGTTGGAAAAGGATGTCTGTCATATTTGGCCTTTGTGAGAGATGTTGATGCAGATACTTCTATTATTGATTTAGTACCGGTCGTGCGAGATTTTCCGGATGTATTTCCTGCAGACTTGTCAGGTATGCCACCCGACAAGGATATTGATTTTGGTATTGACTTGGTGGAGGGCACTCAGCCTATTTCTATTCCTCCGTATCATATGGCACCAGCTGAGTTAAAAGAATTGAAAGAGCAACTTCAGGAACTCCTTGAAAAAGGGTTTATTAGGCCTAATGTGTCACCTTGGGGTGTACCAGTTCTGTTTGTGAAAAAGAAAGATGGTACTATGCGGATGTGCATTGATTATAGGCAGTTGAACAAAGTTACAATCAAGAATAAATATCCATTGCCGTGTATTGATGACTTATTTGACCAGCTTCAGGGAGCGAGGGTGTTCTCCATAATTGATTTGAGATCAGGGTATCACCAGTTGAAAATTCGGGATTCGGATATTCTAAAGACGGCATTCTGAACTCGTTATGGCCACTATGAATTTCTTGTGATGTCTTTTGGACTAACCAATGCCCCAGCAACATTTATGCATTTGATGAATAGTGTATTCCAGCCATATCTTGATTTATTTGTAGTGGTATTTATTGATGATATTCTGGTGTACTCACGTAGCCAGGAGGAGCATGCACAACACTTGGGTATTGTATTACAGAGGCTGAGAGAGGAGAAACTTTATGCCAAATTCTCTAAGTGTGAGTTCTGGCTTAGTTCGGTGGCATTCTTGGGACATATAGTGTCCAGTGAAGGAATTAAGGTGGATCCGAAGAAAATAGAGGCAGTTCAGAATTGGCCCAGACCATCCTCAGTTACTGAGATTCGTACTTTTCTCGGCTTGGCCAGTTATTATTGTCATTTCGTGGAGGGTTTCTCGTCTATTGCATCGCCTATGACTAAATTGACCCAGGAAGGTTCTCTGTTCAAGTGGTCGGATGAATGTGAAGAGAGATTTTAGAGGCTCAAGACAGCTTTGACTACAGCTCCAGTATTGGTGTTGCCTATAGGTTCAAAGTCTTATACTGTGTATTGTGACGCATCGCGTATTGGTCTCGGCACAGTGCTGATGCAAGACGGTAGGGTGATTGCCTATGCATCGAGACAGTTAAAGGTACATGAGAAGAATTATCCAGTCCACGATCTTGAGTTAGCAGCTATTGTTCATGCCTTAAAAATTTGGCGGCATTACTTATATGGTGTCCAATGTGAGGTATATACTGATCATCAGAGTCTACAACATTTGTTTAAACAGAAGGATCTTAACTTGCGATAGCGAAGGTGGTTGGAGTTGCTTATGGATTATGATATCACCATTCTCTATTATCCCGGAAAGGCCAATGTGGTGGCCGATACCTTGAGTCGTAAGGCAGAGAGTTTGGGCAGCTTAGCATACTTACTGGTAGCAGAGAGTCCTTTAGCCTTGGATGTTCATGCCTTGGCTAATCAGTTTGTTAGATTGAATGTTTCCGAGCTGAATCGAGTTTTGGCCTGTGTGATTTCTCGGTCTTCTTTATATGATCGCATCAGAGAGCGCCAGTATGATGATCCACATCTGCTTGTCCTTAAGGACACGGTTCAACACGGTGATGCCAAGGAAGTCACTATTGAAGATGACAGTGTATTACGGATGCAAGGCAGGCTATGTGTACCTAATGTAGATGGGTTTCATGAGCCGATTCTCCAGGAAGCTCATAGTTTGCGGTTTTCTATTCATCCAGGCATCGCGAAGATGTATAAGGATTTGAGACAACACTATTGGTGGAGGCGGATGAAGAAAGATATAGTTGGGTTTGTATCTCTGTGTTTAAATTGTCAACAGGTAAATTACGAGCACCAGAGACCGAGCAGATTGCTACAGAGACTTGAAATTCTAGAGTGGAAGTGAGAGCGTATTACCATGGACTTCGTAGTTGGACTCCCACAGGCTTTGAGAAAGTTTGATGTTGTTTGGGTAATAGTAGATCGGTTGACCAAGTATGCACATTTTATTCCAGTTGGTACTAATTATTCTTCGGAGCGGTTAGCTGGGATTTATATTCGCGAGATTGTTCGCCTACACGGTGTGCCGGTGTCCATTATTTCAGATCGGGGTACGCAGTTTACCTCACAGTTTTGGAGGGTTGTGCAGTGAGAATTGGGCACACAGGTTCAGTTGAGTACAACATTTCACCCTCACACGGACGGGCAGTCAGAATGCACTATTCAGCTATTAGAGGATATGCTACTCGCTTGTGTCATTGATTTTGGGGGTTCTTGGGATCAATTCCTGCCACTCGTAGAGTTTGCTTACAATAATAGCTACCAGTCAAGCATTCAGATGGCTCCGTATGAAGCTTTATATGGGAGATAGTATTGGTCTCCGGTGGGTTGGTTTGAACCTGGTGAGGTTAGGCTATTGGGTACTGACTTGGTTTAGGATGCTTAGAGAAGGTCAAAGTGATTCAGGAAGCTTCGCACGGCACAGTCTAGACAGAAGAGTTATACCAACAGGAAGGTTCGTGATGTTGTTCACATGGTTGGGGAGAAGGTTCTGCTCAAGATTTCACGCATGAAGGGTGTGTTGATGTTCGGGAAAAAGGGCAAGCTGAGCCCTCGGTATATTCAGCCTTTTGAGATACTTAAGAAAATTGGGGTGGTGGCTTATGAACTTGCTTTAGCACCTAGTCTATCAGGTGTTCATCCAGTGTTCTATGTATCCATGCTCCAAAAGTATGTCGGGGATCCGTCTCACATTCTGGATTTCAGTACAGTACAGCTGGGCGGTAATTTGACTTATGATGTGGAGCCGGTGGCTTTTTTAGACCGGTTAGTTCGAAAGCTGAGGTCAAAGAATATAGCATCAGTGAAGGTGCAGTGGAGAGGCCAGACAGTCGGAGAAGCTACTTGGGAGATGGAGTAGGAGATGCGGAACAAATATCCTCACTTATTTGACACTCCAGCTATTATTCTAAACCCATTCGAGGACGAACGTTTGTTTAAGAGGGGAAGAATGTAACGATCCAGCCGGTCGTTTTGAATATTATAACCCTGTTCCCCCATTTATTGCTCAATTTATTCCTTGCAATTGATTTATGACGTATCGAGTTAGTTGGTTCGGGTCTGGAAGGAATTCGGAATGAAATGAGACACTTAGTCTCATAATTAAAAAAATTAAGTTAGAAAAGCGGACCGGATATGGTCCTATGTGTAAATGACCTCGGATTTGAATTTTGATGATTCCAATAGTTCCGTATGGTAATTTTGGACTTAGGAGCGTGTCCGGAAAAATTTTTGGAGGTCCGTAGAGGAATTAGGCTTGAAATGCCGAAAGTTGAATTTTTGGAAAGTTTGACCGGGGGGTTGACCTTTTGATATCGGGGTCGAAATCTGATTCTGAAAATTTTAATAGGTCTGTTATATCATTTATGATTGGTGTGAAAAATTAGAGGTCAATCGGACGTGATTTGATAGGTTTCGGCGTTGTTTGTAGAAAAGGAAAGTTTGAAAGTTCAATAGGCTTAAATTGGGATCGAAGGCAGGGTCGAGGATAAGGCTCGAAGCCACGATCGAGCCCAGGGTCGAGGGCCACAATCGAAGGCAGGGTTGAAGATCAGGCTTGAAGCCACGATCGAGCCCAGGGTCGAGGGCCACGGTCGAAGGCAGGGTCGAGACCAGGGTCGAGAGCCATGAGTGAGGGCCAGGATCGAGGGTCAGAATCAAGGCCCAGGATCGAGACCCAGGATCGAGGACCTCGATCGAAGGCCAAGATCGAGGCAGTCTGGGAAGAATTATAAAAATAGGGACTTCGTCCCATTCGCCATTTTTGGCAAATTAGAGCTTCAGGAGAGGCGGTTTTTGATATATTTTCAAGGAGAACTTGAGGTAAGTCCCTTGTGATCATTTCTACTCCATAATATTGAATTATCATTGAATAATCCGATTAGATTACATGATTTTGAGGTGTAAATCGGAGATTGGAACTTAGAAATTTGGAAATAAGATTTGTAGATTTGAGGGTTGAGTTGAGGTCAGATTTTGGTAAAATTGGTATGGGTAGACTCATGGTTGAATGGGCTTTCGAATTTTGTAACTTTTGTCGGGTTCCGAGACGTGGGCCTCACGGGCGATATTTGAGCTAATTTTTGGATTTTTATGGAAAATCATTTTTTTCTTATGGAATTAATTCCAATGAATTTTATTGATTGAAACGAATTATTTATGACCAGATTCGAGACGTTTGGAGACCAATTCACGAGGAAAGGACGTTGCAGAATAAGAATTTCACGGTTTGAAGTAAGTAACAGTTTAAAATCTGGTCTTGAGGGTATGAAACCCCGGATTTTGGTATCATGCGATTATTTTGGAGGTGACGCACGTGCTAGGTGACGGGCGTGTGGGCGTGCACCGAGGGGATTGTGACTTGGTCCGTCCCGGGAAACTGTTAAGTTGAATAATTTGTTGTTAGCTATATGCTCTCTATGTGTTAATAAATTTGACTGTAAATCATGTTAAAAATCATCCTTAGGCTATGTGATAGTACTGTTGGGACCCACAGAGGTCGCGTACTTGTTGAATTTCCTGCTAAATGCTATATGTACTGAGTCTCAGTTTTTACTTGCACATTTTATCTCAGTGTCTGTTATTATTATTGATTCATCATATCATTGTTGTTTGGGCTGATTTCATGATTATTGAGAGCCCGAGAGACTGGAGAGATTTATGACCGAGTGAGGCCGAGGGCCTGATTGTGAGATATTGATACTATAGCACGTGAGTTGTCCATGCATCACGTGAGTTGGCCGTGCGAATCCTTATATTATACTATAGCACGTGAGTTGGCCGTGCGGATCCTTATATTATACTATAACACGTAATTTGGCCGTGCGGATCCTTATATTATACTATAGCACGTGAGTTGGCCGTGCGGATCCAGATATTTATATTATGGCGCGGTAGTTATCCGTGCAGCACGTGAGTTATCCGTGCAGATTATAGCGCTTGGACTGTAGGATCCACTCCGGAGTCTGTACACCCCCAGTGAGCGCGGGTACCCATTGAGTGAGTGATGAGGGCTGGGAGCCCAGGGAGTGATTGTTGTCCTGAGAGGTTGTACTTGATTTCCATTTGTTGTTGCACTTAGTTGCTATCTGTCATTGTTGTGAAATCTCTGAAAGATTGTTGATATACGGATTTTATGAACAGGAATTGTATAAAAAAAAATGATTTGACATTAAACTGCCATATTTGATAGCATGTCTACTCTTTGCTGGGATTGCTGGAAATGAACCATAACTGTGTAGTTCGTTTCTATCTTCAGTTCCTTATTTATTATTGTTACTTGCTGAGTTGGTTGAACTCATACTACACCCTGTACTTCGTGTGCACATTCAGGTATTCTCGGACATAGCGGGTGTTGATCCTTTCGCGCGGTTGATTTTCAGGAGATTTTGAGGTAGCTGTCGTGTTTCGCAGACCTTGTCTCTCCTTCTCTATCTCTTTGTTTACCGTATTTGGTCTCAGACTATTATAGACTATATTTTCCAGACTTGTATTCATATTAGATGCTCATGTACTCAGTGACACCAGGTTTTGGGGAGTGTTTGTATTGTATTTAAATATTATATTTTCAACCTTAAAGAGAAGTTTTGGTTTATTAAAATTTTGGCTTGCCTAGTATCGAGATAGGTGCCATCATGACAGGTTGGGATTTTGGGTCGTGACATATTTAATCTTGTACTAGACGCCTGGACTACTCGGGGAGTATTAAGTTTAATAAGTTCTTTTCTATCATGATGGTTGAACTCAACTATGCCAATAGGATCGACGTAACTACCAGAGGATTATTTGACATTGAGCTAATTAAGGAAATTGTATGGGGATACAACTGGTAAGAGTAACTACCTTTAAAATATATGTGAGAAACGACTTGACTTCCAAGGGGCTCATACATATTGTTAAATGATTCCTTTACTCCACTAACAGAAATAATGATTTATTAAACTATAATGAGGGTAAATAGTTTAAAATAATTAGTGGATATATCATTTAGATAAAAGTCCATGTCTTTATGATTATGTAAATATGTTCTTATATTATTGCATTTTCTTTTCTATATTTTAGATTTCTCAATATGTCTATTATATCAGTGCGTAAAATACTTGAGGCCAACAAGTTGGTAGGATCAAACTTTGATGACTGGTATAGAAATTTGAGAATTGTTCTCATGCATGAAAAGCTCATTGATGTGATCGATAAGCCTGCAAAGATAATCCCACCAGAGAATGATGATCAAGGAACCAAGGTTTATCAAAAACTATTAGAAGAATGTCTTGCTATTAAACGCATCATTCTCGCTTCTATGAGTTATGAACTCCAGAGGAAACATCAGAATATGGATCCAACTGCAATCATTGAATATCTTAAGAAGATGATTGATACACAGTTGGATCCCATGTCAATCTTGTGATTGATCTTACCGAAGAACTTGAGAAGTTGGAGTACAAGCTTGGTAAAGAGATTTCTGAAGATTTGATCTTACAACCAGTATATAACGTTGAACGTTTTCATTGTAATAAGGAAAGGCATTGGAAGAGAAACTGCAAGGAGTATCTTGCAACTCTTAAGGACAAGAAACAAGGCGAGACATTAATGAAAAATATTTTCAAGGTTTCTTTAGCTACTACTAATTCTTCACTGTGGGTATTAGATACTGGCAGTGGTTATAACATCTGCAATATGTTGCAAGGGTTCAAAATAAGTAGGAGACTAAAGAAAAGAGAAGTTAATCTACAATTTGAAAATGGTGCAAAAGTTGCAGCCATAGATGTAGGATCAATTTCTTTAATATTGCCTTCGGGCAAAGTACTCATGCTAGATAATTGTTAATGTGTTCCTAAATTTGTTTCGAACATAATTTCAACTTCTATGTTGGACAAGCGTGGGTTTCACATTAATATAGGCAATGGTATTTGCTCTATTCATTATGGTGATGATTTATATGTGAATGACTATCTCCAACATGATGTTTATGTCTTACCTAATGTGAATGCAAATTCGATTATGCATGTTTCTAGTCTTAAGAGGAAAAGAGTTAATCAAGTAAATCATACATACCTTTGGCATTATAGGCTTGGTCATATTTGAGAGAAAAGAATTAACAAGTTATACAAGGAAGGGTACCTTGACAAGTATGATTTTGAATCATATCCAACTTGTGAATCTTGTCTCATAGGAAAAATGACCAAATCTCCATTTACTGGAAGTGGAGAAAGAGCTTCTGAATTATTGGGAATAATTCATACAGATGTTTGTGGGCCCATGAAAATTCAAGCTAGAGGTGGATACTCTTACTTCATCACCTTTACTGATGATATGTCAAGATATGGATTTGTGTATCTTATGAAACACAAATCTGAATCTTTTAAAATGTTCAAAAGGTTCGGTAGTAGAGGTGAGAAATGGACTGGTAAAAGTATCAAAGGACTAAAGTCTGATAGAGGTGAAGAATATCTTAGTGAATATTTTACTAGGTATCTCAAAGAGAATAGAATTCTCTCACAGTGGATACTTCCAGGAACACCACAACACAATGGTGTGTCTGAAAGGAGAAATCGAACCTTATTGGATATGGTGAGATCTATGATGGGATTCACTGATCTTCCAATAAATTTATGAAAATATGCTTTAGAAGCAGCAACATACTTACTTAATGAAGTTTCCACTAAGTCAGTCTCTATAATGCCATATGAGATATGGAAAGGACGTAAGTCTAACCTAAAACATATTAAAGTTTGGGTTGTCCAGCTTCTGTTAAGAGACTGCAATCTGGTAAACTTGACTCAAAATCTGATAAGTGTAGGTTCATTGGGTATCCCAAAGAAACAATGTGTCACGACCCAAAATCCCACCACAGACGTCGTGATGGAACCTAGTCTCTAATACTAGGTAAGCCGATTTCTATTACATTTTGAAGCCCCTATTTTTAAAAATAAGTTACCAAAACTAACAGCGGAATAAATATGAATATACAACCTTCCAAGACTGGTAGTACTGAATCACGAACTCTAACTATTTACATAGAATGATCACGAGGACCGAATATACAATACTATTTGATTAAAAATTAATAGTACAATGAAATGAAAAGACTCCAAGGGACTGCGACGACCAAGAAACTCTACCTTAAATCTTTACGGTCCCTCTTTAACTCTGCTCAAGTACGATATCTCCAATACCTGGCTCTGCACAAAAATGTGCAGAAGTGTAGTATGAGCAAACCATGGTCGGCACCCAGTAAGTATCAAGACTAACCTCAGTGGAGTAGAGACGAGGTACAGTCAAGACACTCACTAGTCTAATAGCATGTGCAATATAATATACAAGATAGTAGGCATCAGATAACAATAAGGACATCATAAAACAACCAGTGATATACACATCAAGACAACAAAATATCATTTAATATCGCTCAACAAATAATAAATACAAGTATACCCAATTAAATCAAATTCTTCAAATAAATGTCCTTCATATATAATTCTACCAAATAACTCTCCTTCAAATATAATTTTCTTCAAATAAAATATCTTTCAAATATAATTCTTTCATATAATACTTTCTAAATAAAAATCATTCCAAATAAATATTTTGAATATAATTCTTCAATTACAAGGTCACCATGTGACACCTTATTTCAAAATCATAAAAATACGGGTCTCAGCCCATTTTCATATCTCCACGGCACTTCGTGCCCATAATTAAATCATCATATTTTTCCAGCACCTCGTGCCCTTATTTCATATCACAACTGCACGGATAATTCACATGCCAATATCCTCAATGTATATAAAATCTACATGATCAATTTATTTCCACTAAAGTGAGTTTAGAATTTTTAAATCAAGTAAGAAATGAGTTTATTTTTTAACTCGTTTGGGTGAAGAAAAATATATTTCAATTAAAATGAAGCATTCAACGACTACTAATTTGGATGTAAAATTTATTAAATTAAAACATAATAGTAATTTCTTTTATTCGAAACAACTCAATTCTCGAAAACCAGTAAAAACCATAAACACAAATCTACTGAGTCTTGTACAAAGCCAAAGCCAACACAATACAACAAGGAATACCAAAACACATAATAAAATCAAATAATACATCACAAAAGAACACAAGAATTTACATATCCCGAAAAAACAAAATAACCAACGGCAAGTGCATCCATAGAAAAATATGCAAGACATGGGGATCTCCCGAGGTACTGCCTCGTAGTCCCAAAAGTAAATATACAAGACAAAGGGATCTCCCGGAATACCGTTTTGTAGTCCCAAAGTAAATATGCAGGGAAGGGGGATCTCCCGGAATACCGTTCCGTAGTCCCAAAGTAAATATGCAGGGCGTGGGATCTCTCGAAATACCGTTCCATAGTCGCAAAGTAAATATGATTTCAACAACTGCACATCAAGTGCTCACATATCACAAATGGCTTATCAAGTGCTCAAATATTTCAACTTACCACAGAAATCAACAATACATCATTTTTCACAATAAGGAGCCCATGGCTCGACCATAATGTACACAAAATTAGTTATCCGGGAGTGAACAACTCAACAAAATAATATTTCACATAAATTCAAGGTGGCAATCACACCAAATCATCATTTAAAAATAATTTCAACAAACAAGGATCTAGGCATGACAAATAGAGAATTTAATAAGTGCCAATAATTTCCAACTTAATACATAAGGGCGTCTAAGGATTTTAATCAACGAAATTTGCACATATAAACCAAGTTTGTACTCGTCACCTCGCGTACATGATTTTCAATTACGCAATTTGCACATAATACTCAATGCCTAAGGGGTATTTTTCCCACTCGAGGTTAAGCAAGACACATACCTTTTTGAAGTTATGCCGATATTTCAAAATCGCCTTCTTGCTTGAATTGACCTCCGGACCGCTCGAATCTATCCAAATTAATTGTATAACTTCATTAAAATTTATCGGAAATAATTTCGGATAATAATACGTCGACTTAAATATTTATTCTAAAAAGTCAACAAAAGTCAACGCAGGGCTCGTCCCTAGGAACCCGGCATAATTTTTATGAAATCCGAACACCCATTCCGATACGAGTTCAACCATACCAATTTTATCGAATTCCAATAACAACTCGACCTCCAAATCTTAAATTTTCATTTTTGGAAGATTTTTTACAAAAATCTTGATTTTTTCCATTAAAATCAGAATTAAACGATGAATATAATCATAGATTCATGAAATATAAATACTTTAGGATATAGAACACTTACCCCAATCCATATGGTGAAAATCGCCTAAACAATCGCCTCAATCCGAACTCCATAGCTTCAAATATGTTAAAAATGGCTGAAACCTCGAAATATAGCTACCGCCCAGGTATTTACTCTTCACGATCGTGAAGCACAAATTTTTTCAGCCCCAAAATTGTTCTTCGCGATCGCGGAAAACCAATCGCGATCGCGAAGAACAAACTCCCCAACTTTTCTAGACAACCTCTAGTATAATGGTCATAACCTTTTGTACAAAATTCCAAATGATGAATGGTTTAACTTTCTGAAAATTAGATTCCAAGGTCTCCCAATTACGTATATATTTCGAGATACAAGCTTCTAAAGTCAGCCCTATGCAACAGATAATTCCAAACTCTTCCCAGACAGCCTGTAGTATATCTACAATAACCTTTTGTACACAACTCCAAATGACAAATAATTTATCTTTCTGAAAACTAGACACAAAGAGCTACAACTTTTATTTTTGGATCATCTCCAAATTCCTTATAGATTGCGAGATACGAGCTTCCAAAAATTGGGTCAGTGCGGCAGGAGTTTCCTCTACGCGATCGCGAAAAGGCTTCCGCGATCGCGATTCACTGTCTCCAAACAACAAAATTGCTCTTCGCGATCGCGACCGTTTGTCCGCGATCGCGATGCATACCTATGTGGCCAAAAACCAGCAACTAAAAATGGCCTAGAAATGGTCTGAAACCACCTCGAAATTCACCCGAACCACTCCGTACCCCGTCTGAGCATACCAACCAGTCCCATACATAACACGAACCTGCTCGAGGCCTGAAATCACATCAAACGATATCAAAACTACGAATCACACCTCAAATCAAAATCTATGAACTTTGAACTATTAAATTCTATATCTTGTGCCGAAACACATCAAATCAATCCGGAATGACTTCAAATTTTTGCACACAAGTCATAACTGGCATAACTAAGCTATTCCAATTTCCAGAATTGGATTCCGACCCCGATATCAAAAAGTCAACCCCCCGGTCAAACTTTTCAAAAATTCATCTTTCGCCATTTCAAGCCTAATTCCACTACAGACCTCCAAATAATTTTTCGGCCACACACCTAAGTCCATAATCACCATACGGAGCTATTCACATCATCAAAATTCTATTCCGGAGTCGTTTGCTCAAAAGTTAACTCTCCGGTCAACTCTTTCCATTTAAGCTTCTAAATAAGGATTGTTCTTTTAATTAAATTCTGAATCTTCAGTAATTCAACATCTACCACACCTGTGGGTCATAATACATATTGCGAAGCTGCTTGAGAGCTTAAGTCACTGAACGAGGTGTAAATTCTTAAAATGACAAGTCAGGTCGTTACATTCTCCACCTCTTAAACACACTTTCGTCCTCGAACGTGCTAAGAATTATTCTGAGGTTACCAAATTGATGACTTTACTTTTACACATGTACTCACGGTTGATCCCACGTTACCGCATTTGAGATAAGCCCGACAAAACCATCTCATTTGAGATTATTTATTTTATCCATATTTGTAAACTTTAAGACCAATTTCTTACACTCCAAACATTTTCAAAAAGTCTAATTTTCATATCAACGCACGGTATTAGCCTCAATAGGCGGTAGCAACACGTGCCTACGCACAATTCATACGTATGCCCATAACCACATCTCTGGTCTTAATAGCTGTTCATAATCAATTACAACATCGCCAATTAACCTCATATTAATCAAAACCTCATTTCGCATTTTTACAACAATGAAAGCAAAATGTGAGGCATGAAGGCCTCATAACTATTTACCGGACTTAACAAGCCACATTTAACGCCGCCTGGGCACTCACCTCGTGGGCTAAAACTCAATATTTTCCTCACAATTATGAATAAATATGCGCAGAAACACATAAAAGAATTATCAAATAAGCCTAACATGTATGACTCCTTATTAATGCTATAGTACACATTTTAATTTCACAAAAGAAGAATTTAAACTTATAAATATTTCACCACAAGGACCTCGTCCTTATATAACTTTCACCGCTGCTTGTAGCCCAGTTTAAATATTTCACATCATATAAAAATACGAGGATCTCGTCCTCAACTCCAAATCAGAAGTATTTTGCACATAGTGCCAACAAAAATTTCAATTTCCTTTCTTTCTTCTTTTCAATATATTTCATAAACGGTTTTCACAACACATAATGATCCCTCATACTGGTAGGGAATATAATTCATAAAAATTGGAATCAATTATTTTGAAACAATTAAACCCACTGTAATGAATCATAAAAATTTCTTTTGGACTTATAGCCCTCAATGGTGTACAAAAATAAAATGACAGACACGGGCTAACATCTTCAAATCTCCCAACAAGGATAAACATATAATTAGGTCACAAAAATTATGAATCCCACCCATAAGCGGAGCATAATAGGAGAACTCACCTCAATATTCAGAACCGAATCAAATTAAAGGAAATTATCCTTTTATAACAAAATCAGGATCGTACCTGTAACGACACCATCTGGTGTATTGGCCTCGGCCAAATCATAGAGATTATATTAACGGGCCAGGTCTCCACCTCTTAGGCGCCCACTACCCTCATGTCCTTCACCTCTAGCTGACTGTGCACGTGGAGTATTAACTTGAATAAAGCTTGTAGCTTGAGTGCTTTGGTGAAATCCACCCCTCCCAAGTCTGGGACAATTTCTCTTGATGTGTCTAGTATCACCACTCTCATAACAACCCCTCTGCGGGCGTGGATGCTCATACTGAATCTGTACCAGATAACTGGAATAACTACCGTAAGAACCCCGTGCCGGTGGTACATTAAAAGAACTTATTGTAGCACCCCGAATATTCTGAAATTGTTTCTGTGACCCCGCTGGTACTGAAATGTAGAATTATTAAGGACGCAAGAATACCGCAAGACCCAACATCATCCCATACAAATCACACCTCTTAATCATATACAAGTTTCGGAGAACCTTTCATTACCACATAAATACATCTCAGGCCAAGCTTCTAAGAATTTATTCTCAATGTCTCTATATATCAAGGTCTAAAGAAAAAATAAGGAAGCAACATAGTAAGATAGAAGGGGACTCCGAAATCTGCGGACGCTGGCAGGTATACCTCGAAGTCTCCTCGTACAACTAGTTTACTGATGCCTAGTCTAATAAGATGTACTTGGATCTGCACAAAAAGATATACAGAAGCGTAGTATGAGTACACCACAGCGGTATCCAGTAAGTGCCAAGCCTAACCTCGGTAGAGTAGTGACGATGTCAGGTTAGGCCCTACTGGAAAATAAATAATAAAATGGTAAAATGTTTAATCAATATAATAAGATAAAATGACAATGAAAATGAATCAAGTAGCAGGTCACCATTTAATTATACAAAATAATGGCAAATAATATCTCGTAGAAACCAACAAAATTTCCTTTCAACTTAAGAAAATCACAACAAATAATCAACGACAATTACGGCCATAAACCAATATCAACAAGGGCCTATAGGGCCCAATCCTAGGGAAAATTTCCCCCACACAAGGTTAGACAAGTCACTTACCTCGACTTGCTTCAATTAACCAAGTAGTATGCTTTTTCCTCGATTTTCCGATTTCGGTCGACTCGTATCTAGCCATAATTAATTTGATACAATCAACAAAAATTATAGAATTATTTCTATAAGAAAATATTACATTTTTCAATAAAAATCCGAAATTAACCCAAAATGGCCTATAGGGCCCATTTCTCGGAATCCGGCGAAAGTTACGAAATATGAACGCCCATTCAATCGCGAGTCTAACCATACCAAAATGACTAAATTCTAATAACAATTCGACCCTCAAATCCTCAAATCTATCCATGAAGGTTTTTCAATTTTTTTCAACTTAAATCACCAATTAAATGTTAAAAACAATGATGGATTCGGGTAATTTAACCAAGATTGAGTTAAGAATACTTACCCCGATGCTTTCTCTAAAAATCTCCCAAAAATCGCCTCAATCCGAGCTTCAAATCTTTAAAAATGAAAAATGGGACGAAGTTCTATTTTCTGAACTTAAACATTCTGCCCAGTGGTCTCTTCTTCACGAACGCGACCCTTGTCTCGCGTTCGCGAAGCACAAAAATGTGCTTCCTAACTTTCTTCTTCGCGAATGAGACCAACGCTTCGCGAACGCAAAGCTTTGTAAACTCAGACCTTCGCAAACGCGTCCCTTACCTCGCGAACGCATAGAACAAAAGACTGGGGTTCCTAGTTGCCTAACTCTCCTTCGCGAACGCTACGCCACTCACGCGTTCGCGATGCACACACTGCCCTACCCTTCGCGTTCGCGTCCTCTCCTCCGCGAATGCGTAGAACAAAAATCTCACCAAGGCCAAAAATGATCCATTAACCATCCGGAACACGCCCGAGCCCCTCGGGACCTCAACCAAATATACCAACAAGTCCTAATATATCATACGAACTTAGTCGAGTCTTCAAATCACATCCAACGACAAAAAATACGAATCACACATAGATTCAAATCTAATAAACTTTGAAACTTCCAATTTCTACAAATGACTCCGGAACCTATCAAATGACGTCCGATTTACCTCGAATTATGCGCACAAGTCATAAATAACATAACGGAGGTACTCAAATTTTCAGAGTCAGATATCGACCCCGATATCAAAAAGTCAACCCCTCGGTCAAACATCCCAAAAATTTAACTTTCGGCATTTCAAGCCTAATTCCACTACGGACTTCCAAATAAAATTCCGATCACCCTCCTAAGTCCAAAATTACCATACAGAGCTGTTAGAATCATCGAAATTCTATTCCGGGGTCGTTTGCACATAATTCGACATCCGTTCACTATTTGAATTTAAACTTTTAATATTTTTCTTCAAAATCCCATATCTCGAGCTAGGGACCCCGGAATTTGATTTCGGGCATACGCCCAAGTCCCAAATCACGATACGGACCTACCGAAACTGTCAAAATACTGATCTGAGTTCGTTTCCTAAAATATGACCAAGGTCAACTCAGTTGTGTTTTAAAGCTCTAATTCACATTTTAATTCTTTTTTCGCATAAAAACTTTCCGGAAAATTTTACGGATTGCGCATGTAAGTCGAGTAATGATAAATAGTGCTTTTCGAGGTCTTAGAACACAGAATTAATCATTAAATTTAAAGATGACATTTTGGGTCATCACATTCTCAACCTCTAAAACAAACGTTCGTCCTCGAACAGAGTTAGAAAAAGTACCTGAGCTGGTGAATAAGTGTGGATAACGGCTGCACATATCATGCTCGGTCTTCCAAGTCGCCTCCTCGAACAGATGACCCCTCCACTGAACCCTCACGGAAGCAATGTTCTTTGACCTCAGCTTTCGAATCTGCCTATCTAAAATAGCCACTGGTTCCTCAACATAAAATAGATCCTTGTCCAACTGAACCGAACTGAAGTCTAACACATGAGACGGATCGCCATGATATTTTCGAAGCATAGAAACATGGAATACCGGATGAACCGCATAAAGACTAGGTGGTAGTGCAAGTCTGTAAGCCACATCTCCAACTCTCTCAAGAATCTCAAAAGGCCCAATATACCTAGGGCTCAACTTTCCCTTCTTCCCGAACCTCATCACACAATTCATAGGCGAAACTCGGAGCAATACCCGCTCACCAACCATGAATGCAACATCACGAACCTTTCGATCCGCATAACTCTTCTGTCTGGATTGGGCTGTACGAAGTCGATCCTGAATCAACTTAACCTTTTCCAAGGCATCCTGAACCAAGTCTGTACCCAATATCCTAGCCTTGTCAGGTTCGATCCAACCCACTGGAGACCGGCACCGCCAACCATACAAGGCCTCATACGGAGCCATCTGAATGCTCGACTGATAACTGTTGTTGTAAGAAAACTCCGCAAGTGGTAAGAATTGATCCCAAGCACCCCCAAAATCTATCACACACGCACGAAGCATATCCTCCTGTATCTAATAGTGCGTTCGGACTGCCCGTCCGTCTGAGGGCGAAATGTTGTACTCAACTCTACCCGAGTACCCAACTCATGATGTACTGCCCTCCAGAACCGTGATGTAAACTGCATACCCTGGTCAGAGATGATAGACACCGGTACGCCATGAAGTTTGACAATCTCGCGAATATAGACCTAAGCCAGCTGCTCCGAAGAGTAAGTACTAATCACAGGAACGAAATAAGTTGACTTGGTCAATCTATCCACAATCACCCAAGCTTCATCGAACTTCTTTTGAGTCCGTGGGAGCCCAACAACGAAATCCATAGTGATCTTCTCCCATTTCTATTCTGGAATCTCTAGCTTCTGAAGCAATCCACCCGGTCGTTGATGCTCATATTTCACATGTTGACAATTTAGACACCGAGCTACATACTCCACTATGTCTTTCTTCATCCGCCTCCACCAATAGTGTTGTCTCAAGTCCTGATACATCTTTGCAGCACCTAGATGAATGGAGTACCGCAAACTGTGAGCCTCATGGAGAATCAACTCACGCAAACTATCTACATTAGGCACACATAGCCTACCCTGCATCCGTAATACATCGTCATCTCCAATAGTGACTTCCTTGGCATCACCGTGCTGAACTGTATCCTTAAGGACAAGCAGATGGGGGTCATCATACTGACGCTCCCTGATACGATCATAAAGAGAAGACTAAGAAATCACACAAGCCAAAACTCAGCTCAGCTCGGAAATATCCAACCTGACAAACTAGTTGGCTAAGGCCTGAACATCCAAGGCTAAAGGCCTCTCTGCTACCGGTAAATATGCTAAGCTGCCCAAACTCTCCGCCTTACGACTCAAGGCATCGGCCACTACATTGGCCTCCCCAAGATGATAGAGAATGGTGATATCATAATCCTTAAGCAACTCCAACCATCTCCACTGCCGCAAATTAAGATCCTTCTGTTTAAACAGATATTGTAGACTCGTGTGATCGACGTAGACCTCACAATGGACACCGTACAAATAATGCCGCCAAAATTCTAAAGCATGAACAATAACTGCTAACTCCAGGTCATGTACAGGATAATTCTTCTCATGCACCTTTAACTGTCTGGACGCGTAGGAAATCACCCTACCATCTTGCATCAACACTGTGCCAAGACCAATACGCGACGCGTCACAATACACAGTATAAGACCTTGTACCTGTAGGTAATACTAATACTGGGGCTGTAGTCAAAGCTGCCTTGAGCTTTTGAAAGATCTCCTCACATTCCTCGGTCCACCTGAACGGAGCACCCTTTTGGGTTAATTTGGTCATAGATGCAGCAATAGAAGAGAAATCCTTTACAAATTGGCGATAATACCCTGCCAAACCAAGAAAACTCTGGATTTCTGTAACTGAGGACGGTCTGGACCAATTTTTCACTGCTTCAATCTTCTTCGGATCTACCTTGATCCCCTCACATGAAACTATATGACCCAAAAATTCCACTGAATCAAGCCAGAAATCACACTTTGAGAATTTTGCATATAACTTCTTTTCTCTCAAAATCTGTAGCACAGTCCACAGGAGTTGTTCATGATCTTCCTGACTCCGGGAATACACCAGAATGTCGTCAATAAACACAATGATGAAAGAATCAAGATAGGGCTGAAATACACAATTCATTAAGTTCATAAATGTTGTTGGGGCGTTGGTCAGCCCAAAAGACATCACAAGGAACTCGTAATGACCGTACCGAGTCCTGAAAGCAGTCTTCGGGATATCTGGCTCCCAAATCTTCAACTGATGATAGCCTGAACGCAAGTCAATTTTAGAGAATATCCTGGCACCCTGAAGCTGATCAAATAGGTCATTGATACGTGACAATGGATACTATTCTTCACTGTAACCTTGTTCAGCTGGCGGTAATCAATACACATCCGCATAGAACCATCCTTCTTCTTTACAAATAAGACAAGAGCACCCCAAGGCGATACACTAGGCCGAATGAAACCCTTATCAAGCAATTCCTATAACTGTTATTTTAATTCTTTCAACTCCGTTGGGGCCATACGGTATGGTGGAATAGAAATGGGCTGAGTACCCGGTAATAAATCAATACCAAAATCAATATCCCTGTCGGGTGGCATACCCGGAAGATCTACTGGAAATACATCAAAAAAATCCATTACTACAGGAACTGACTCTATAGTAGGATTATTAATACTAACATCTCTCACATAGGCCAGATACGCATCACACCCCTTCTCAACCATTCGTTGAGCTTTAAGAAATGAAACAACCTTGCTAGGAACATGATCCGAGGTACCTCTACACCCTAACCGTGGTAGACCTGGCATAGCCAACATCGGCCTCTTGGCATAACAATCAAGAATAGCGTGATAAGGCGACAACCAGTCCATGCCCAAAATAATATCGAAATCCACCATACTGAGCAATAATAAATCAGCTCTGGTCTCAAAACTGCTGATAACAATTAAACACGATCGATACACGCAGTCCACAATAATAGATTCACCCACAGGTGTAGATACATAAACAAAAGAACTCAAGTAATCACGTGATACGCCCAAATACGGGGCAAAATAAGATGACACATAAGAATAAGTGGAGCCTGGATCAAATAAGACTGATGCATCTCTATGAGAGATCGGAATAATACTTGTGATAACAGAATCGGATGCAATGATAGTTGTCCTAGCAGGAAGGGCATAATATATGGCCTGGCCTCCCCCTCTAGGGCGACCTCTACCTGCCCGACCTCCACCTCTAGCTGGTTGTGCAAGTGGAGTGGCAACTGGTGCAGTAATCATGGCCTGAGAAGTCTTAGGACCTTGTGGAATAGGTGGGGCCTGAGAAATCCGTGGAGGTGCACCACTCCTAAATCTGGGGCAATCCCTCATGATATGACGAGTGTCACCATACTCAAAATAAGCCCTCAGAGTACGTGGCTGCTGGGACTAGTTCGGGCCTGATCGACTAGACTGCCCACTGAAAGTACCCCGTACAGGAGGTATAGAAGACACTAGCAGTGTATAATATAGAACCTGAGGTCTGGGAGTTGCCGGAATACCACTGGACTCTGGAAATGCTGAATGAATAGGACGACTCACATAACCTCTACTATGACGGGCTGCAACTGGGGCACGAGAATTATTATATGTGCCAGAATCTTGGGGTCTCTTAACTTCCCTCTCTTCCCTCTCCCGAGTCCGCATACCTTCCAATCTCCTAGCAATTGACACCACCTGTTGGTATGTGATGTCCATCTCTAACTCTTGGGCCATACTGTATCTGATACTAGGGTGGAGACCCTCAATAAATCTACGAACCCACTCTCGAACAGTAGCAACTAAGGCTGGTGCATGCCTAGCCAAATCACTGAATCAGACCGCATATTCTGACACGGTCATAGAACCCTGGCGCAACTGCTCAAACTTTGCGTGCCATGCATCTCTAAGACTTTGAGGAACATACTCCCTTAAGAATATATCTAAAAATTGAGTCCGAGTAAGTGAAGCTGCCTCAGCCGGACTATCCAACTCATATGCCCGCCACCACTGGTAGGTTGCTCCTCTAAACTGGAATGCCGTGAAAGAAACCCCACTGGAATCCACAATACCCATAGTACGAAGGATACGGTGACATTCCTCCAGAAAACCCTGAGCATCCTCTGAAGCTAAACCGCTGAAAGTATGAGGGTGGTACTTCTTATACCTCTCGAACCTAAGTTGCTCCCCCTTTGAAACTGTTGTCCTAATCTCATGCCGAACTGGGACAACTGGCTGCACTGGTATAACCTTTGGGGAATGGTCAACTTGGGCCCGTGGCTCTGGAGTACGGGTGGCGGGAATCTGTGCCCCTCCCCTGGCCTGAGATGTGGCAGGAGCAAGTGAAATTAACCTTGCCTGAGCTAGTGTGCCAAACATGCTCAAAATCTGGGCAAGAGTCTCCTGAAGCGCAGGAGTAGTAACAGGCGTCTCAGGTGCCTGCTCTCCAACTGGAGCTACTAGTGGCTTTGGTGCAGAAGCTCGTGCAGGTGCTCTGGTTGCACCACGTGGTCTTCCTCAGCCTCTGACTCGGCCTCTGCCCCATCCCCGGCCTCTTGCGGCTCCAACAGGGGGCGCAGGTGTCTGATCATCAGATCTAGTTGTGCTTGTCCACACAACCTATGAGAGAATAGAAAGACAATTGTTTAGAACTTTGAACTTTTTAACTAAAAATAATTAAAAAAAAAAAAATCTGAAAAAGATAGAATTTTTTTTATAAATAGAAGAGAAATGTGAGAAGAAAGAAAAAAGAAGAAAAAAATAGGAGGGAATTGAGAAATGTTTTTTTCTTCTTCTACGCTAAGGGAGTTTCTACTCGTGTCATTCTTTCTTTCTAAAAATCCATCCAAAAAGGAGCAGCAAAACCAGCTGCAAAATAGCTCGAAAATAGCTTCAAAATCAGTCCAAAATTAGTTCCGATCCATCGTTAAAGTGAGGTGATGTTCGAGTTCGTCGGTTCGAGGTTCCGACGATGTCGCCTTTAGAAGCCTCCTATCTTGGTTCAGATCTCTACCAGAAGTATGAAGTCGAATCTCTTCATTGTACTTGGATTTGAGAGCTCCCGTTTTAAATGAAAATTGAGGTCCGCTCAAGTTCATAAGCTACCTCTCTAATCTTTTTAAGTATATCAAAAGACCCAATATACCGAGGGATCAACTTGCCCTTTTTCCCGAATGTCAACATACCTTTCATGGGTGAAATCTTGAGTAGAACCTTCTCCCCAACCATGTAGGCAATATCACAGACCTTCCTGTCAGCATAACTCTTCTGTCTAGACTACGCCGTGCGAAGCCGCTCCTGAATCAATTTAACCTTCTCCAAAGCATCCTGAACCAAATCAGTATCCAATAGCCTAGTCTCACCCGACTCAAACCAACCCACCGGAGACCGGCACCGTCTCCCATATAAAGCCTTAAAAGCGCACGATAAGGAAATCAAAGAAGTGAATATTTCCTAACAGTTCCATAGCCTCTCGAAGATAAGTACAGACGTCTCCGTACCGATCCGCAAGACTCTACTAAACCTGCTTGTGACTCATAACACCCATGAACCTAGTGCTCTGATACCAACTTGTCACGACCCCAAATTCCCTCCGTAGGAGGTCGTGATAGCACCTAGTCTCTAAGACTAGGTAAGCGTATCAATGCGGAATATTCATAAATATCTGAAATAAATAAATTACAATTCAAATAATTACAACTCCCAAAACCCGGTAGAAATAAGTCACAAGCTTCTAAGAATTTATTCTCAATGTCTCTACATATCAAGGTCTGAAGAAAATATAAGGAAGCAACATAGTAAGATAGAAGGGGACTCCGGAGTCTGCGGACGCTAGCAGGTATACCTCGAAGTCTCCTCGTACAACTAGTTTACTGATGCCTAGTCTGATAAGATGTACTTGGATCTGCACAAAAAGATGTGCAGAAGCATAGTATGAGTATACCACAACGGTACCCAGCAAGTGCCAAGCCTAACCTCGGTAGAGTAGTGACGAGGACAGGTCAGGCCCTATTGGAAAATAAATAATAACATGGTAAACTGTTTAATCAATATAATAATATAAAATAACAATGGAAATGAATAAAGTAGCAGGTCACCATTTAATTATACAAACTAATGGAAAATAATATCTCGTAGAAACCAATAAAATTTCCTTTCAACTTAAGAAAATCACAACAAATAATCAACGGCAACTACGACCATAAATCAATATCAACAAGGGCACTCCCGAGGTACCGCCTCGTAGTCCCAAATCATAAATAAATTCACAATATCTCATTTTCTTATCTCACCGCGGGAGCCTTCACAATTTATTTTAAAGAAAATATTTTTTTCCGAAATAGCATCCCGCGTTTTAGCCATCCTTATCACACCGCATGACTTCTAGTAGTTTCCCCTACTAGCCACGCGTATCAAGCCACCCTTATCACACCGCATGCATTTCAATACCCAGACCTTATACCACCACATGCGTATCAATATCATAACATATCACAATTTGCACCTCAAGTACCCAAATATTTCAATTTTCCAAAGTAAATTAATAACAATATTTTTTCACAATAAAGAGCTCACGGCTCATGCCAACATAAATCATCAATAATATATTTCCACAATAAAAAGCTCACGGCTCCATCACAATGGGTACAAAAATCTTTCAAAAATATTCGGAAATAAATAATTTAACAAAATAATATTTCAAAATCTTTAATACGTTGCTTCAATACCAAATTTAAAAATATCAAATACTTTATACGAATAATATTTAATTTAAAGAAAATTAATTTCAAATAATGCACAGAATAAAAGAAATCAAGTTTCAACTAAACAGGTAAAACAATTAGCACGAAAAGATCAAGCAAATTTTAAGTATACAAATCAAATCAATGATGGAGAATATAACAAGATTTAATAATTTATTTAATGTGCAACAGTGATCTTCACAATTTAAAAACATAATCCTTCACATTTAGTCCGTGTACACACTCGTCACCTCGTGTATACGACTTTCATCACATTACAATTAATACCAATCCTAGGAAAAATTTCCCCCACACAAGGTTAGACAAGTCACTTACCTCGACTTGCTCCAATTAACCAAGTAGTATGCTTTTTCCTCGATTTTCCGATTCCGGTCGACTCGTATCTAGCCATAATTAATTCGATACAGTCAACAAAAATTATAGAATTATTTCTATAAGAAAATACTACATTTTCAATAAAAATCCGAAATTAACCCAAAAATGGCCCATGGGGCCCACGTCTCGGAATCCGGCGAAAGTTACGAAATATGAACGCCCATTCAATCGCGAGTCTAACCATACTAAAATGACTAAATTCCAATAACAATTCGACCCTCAAATCCTCAAATCTATCCATGAGGGTTTTTCAAAATTTTCCAACTTAAATCACCAATTAAATGTTAAAAACAGTGATGGATTTGGGTAATCTAACCAAGATTGAGTTAAGAACACTTACCCTGATGTTTTCTCCGAAAATCTCCCAAAATTCGCCTCAATCCGAGATCCAAATCGTTAAAAATGGAAAATTAACTTAAACATTCTGCCCAGTGGTTTCTTCTTCGCGAACGCGACCCTTGTCTCGCGTTCGCGAAGCACAAAAATGTGCTGCCCAACTTTCCTCTTCGCGAACGCGACCAACGCTTCGCGAACGCGACCAACGCAAAGCTTTGCAAACTCAGACCTTCGCGAACGCGTCCCTTACCTCGCGAACGCGTAGAACAAAAGACTGGGGTTCCTAGCTGCCTCACTCTCCTTCGCGAACGCGATGCCACTCACACGTTCGCGATGCACACACTGCCCTACCCTTCGCGTTCGCGTCCTCTCCTCCGTGAACGCGTAGAACAAAATTCTCACCAAGGACAAAAATGATTCGTTAACCATCCGAAACACGCCCGAGTCCCTCGGGACCTCAACCAAATATACCAACAAGTCCTAATACATCATACGAACTTAGTCGAGTCTTCAAATCACATCCAACAACACTAAAAATACGAATCACACATAGATTCAAACCTAATAAACTTTGAAACTTTCAATTTCTACAAATGACTTCGGAACCTATCAAATCACGTCCGATTTACCTCAAATTTTGCGCACAAGTCATAAATGACATAATGGAGGTACTCAAATTTTCAGAATCAGACTTCGACCCCGATATCAAAAAGTCAATCCCTCGGTCAAACTTCCCAAAAATTCAACTTTCGGCATTTCAAGCCTAATTCCACTACGGACTTTCAAATAAAATTCCGATCACGCTCCTAAGTCCAAAATTACCATACGGAGCTGTTGGAATCATAAAAATTCTATTCCAGGGTCGTTTGCACATAATTCGACATCCGGTCACTATTTGAATTTAAACTTTTAATTTTTTTCTTCAAAATTCCATATCTCGGACTAGGGACATCAGAATTTGATTTCGGGCATACGCCCAAGTCCAAAATCATGATACGAACCTATCGAAACTGTCAAAATACTCATCCGAGTCTGTTTGCTAAAAATTTTGACCAAGGTCAACTCAGTTGAGTTTTAAAGCTCTAATTCACATTTTAATTCATTTTTCCCATAAAAACTTTCCGAAAAATTTTACGGACTGCACACGCAAGTCAAGTAATAATAAATAGTACTTTTTGAGGTCTTAGAACAAAGAATTAATCATTAAATTTAAAGATGACATTTTGGGTCATCACAGGGACGACACGTTGTAATAATGGTTGAACAACCCTGGCACCCTTATAACCCCTCTGTAGCATCACAAACCGTTGGTGCATAGTTGATAACGAGTGCACAATTTCATACACGAGTGGATGCAAAAGAACATAAGATATATGCTTCAAGCTGAATAAATGTCGCACGATAAGGAATGAAAGAAGTGAATTTTTCCTACTAGCTTTGTAGCCTCTCGAAGATAAGTACAGACGTCTCTGTACCGATCCGCAAGACCCTACTAAACTCGTTCGTGACTCGTAGAACCTATGAATCTAAAGCTCTGATACCAACTTGTCACGATCCAGAATCCCACCACAGGTGTCGTGATGGCACCTAGTCTCTAATACTAGGTAAGCCGATTTCTATTACATTTTGAAGCCTTTTTTTTTATATAAGTAACCAAAACTAACAATGGAATAAATATGAATATACAACCTCCCAAGACTGGTAGTACTGAGTCACGAACTCTAACTGAATATATGGAATGATCACGAGGACCAAATATACAATACTGTTTGATTAAAAATTAACAGTATAATGAAATGAACAGACTCCAAGGGACTGTGACGACCAAGCAGCTCTACCTTGAATCCTTGCAATCACATTCTAACTTTGTCCGGGTCCGATAACTCCAATACCTGGCTCTGCACAAAATTATGCAGAAGTGTAGTATGAGCACACCACGATCGGTACCTAGTAAATATCAAGACTAACCTCAGTGGAGTAGAGACGAGGTACAATCAAGACACTCACTAGTCTAATAGCCTGTACAATATAATATATAAGATATTAGGCAGCAGATAACAATAAGGACATCATAAAACAACCAGTGATATGCACATCAACACAACAAAACACCATTTAATATCGCTCAACAAATAATAAATATAAGTACACCCAATTAAATAAAATTCTTCAAATAAATGTCCTTCACATATAATTCTACCAAATAACTCTTCTTAAAATATAATTTTTCTCAAATATAATTCTATCATATAATACTTTCTAAATAAAAATCCTTCCAAATAAATATTTTGAATATAATTCTTCAATTAAAAAGTCACCATATGATACCTCATTTCAAAATCATAAAAATATGGGTCTTAGCCCATTTTCATATCTCCACAGAAATTCATGCCCATAATTAAATCATCATATTTTTCCGGCACCTCGTACCCTCATTTCATATCACAACTGCACGGATAATTCACATGCCAATATCCTCAATGTATATAAGATCCACATGATCAATTTATTTCCACTAAAGTGAGTTTAGAATTTTTAAATCAAGTAAGAAATCATCAAAGAAATGAGTTTATTTTTTAACTCGTTTTGGTGAAGAAAATGACATTTCAATTAAAATGAAGCATCCGGCGACTACTAATTTGGATGTAAAATTTATTAAATTAAACCATAATAGTAATTTCTTTTATTCGGAACAACTCAATTCTCGAAAATCAGTAAAAACCATAAACACAAATCTGCTGAGTCTTGTACATAGAGCCAAAGCCAACACAATACAACAAGGAATACCAAAACACATAATAAAATCAAATAATACATCATGGAAGAACACAAGAATTTATATATCACGGAAAAACAAAATAACCAACGGCAAGTGCATCCATAGAAAAATATGCAAGACATGGGGATCTCCCGAGGTACCGCCTCGTAGTCCCAAAAGTAAATATGCAAGACATGGGATCTCCCGGAATACCGTTCCGTAGTCCCAAAGTAAATATGCATTGCAGGTGGATCTCCCGGAATACCGTTCCATAGTCCCAAAGTAAATATGTCGTTCCGTAGTCCCAAAGTAAATATGCAAGGTATGGGGATCTCCCAGAATACCGTTCCGTAGTCCCAAAGTAAATATGCAAGGCATGGGGATCTCCAGAATACCGTTCCGTAGTCCCAAAGTAAATATGCAGGGCAGGGGGATCTCCTGGAATACCGTTCCGTAGTCGTGAAGAAAATATGATTTCAACAACTGCACATCAAGTGCTCACATATCATAAATGGCTCATCAAGTGCTCAAATATTTCAACTTGCCACAAAAATCAACAATACATCATTTTCCACAATAAGGATCCCATGGCTCGACCATAATGTTCACAAAATCTTAACAAAATATCTGGGAGTGAACAACTCAACAAAATAATATTTCACATAAATTCAAGGTGGCAATCACACCAAATCATCATTTAAAAACAATTTCAACAAACAAGGATCTAGGCATGACAAATAAAGGATTTCATAAGTGCCAATAATTTCCAACTTAATACATAAGGGCGTCTAAGGATTTTAATCAACGAAAATTGCATATATAAACCAAGTACATACTCGTCACCTCGCGTACATGGTTTTTAATTACACAATTTGCACATAATACTCAATGCCTAAGGGGTATTTCTCCCACTCGAGGTTAAGCAAGACACTTACCTTTTTGAAGTTATGCACATATTCCAAAATTGCCTTCTTTCTTGAATTGACCTCCGGACCGCTCAAATCTATCCAAATTAATTGTATAACTTCATTAAAATTCACCGAAAACAATTCCGGATAATAATACGTCGACTTAAAAATTTATTCCAAAAAGTCAACAAAAGTCAACGTGGGGCCCGCCCCTCGGAACCCGGCATAATTTTCATGAAATTCGAACACCCATTCAATACGAGTTCAACCATACCAATTTTATCGAATTCCAATAACAACTCGACCTTAAAATCTTAAATTTTTGTTTTTGGAAGATGTTTACAAAAATCCTGATTTCTTCCATTAAAATCCGAATTAAACGATGAATATAATCATAGATTCATTAAATATACTTTAGGATATAGAACACTTACCCCAATCTATATGGTGAAAATCGCTTCAATCCGTCATAACCTTTTGTACAAAACTCCAAATGATGAATGGTTTAACTTTCTGAAAACTAGATTCCAAGGTCTATAACTTTCATTTGTTTCTCATCTCCAATTCCTTATATATTTCGAGATACAAACTTTCAAAGTCAGCCCTATGCAACAGATATTTCCAAACTCTTCCCGGACAGCCTGTAGTTTATCTACAATACCTTTTTGTACACAACTCCAAATGATAAATGGTTTACCTTTCTGAAAACTAGACACAAAGAGCTACAACTTTTAATTTTGGATCATCTCCAAATTCCTTATAGATTGCGAGATACGAGCTTCCAAAGTCGGGTCAGTGCGGCAGGAGTTTCCTCTACGCGATCGCAAAAAGGCTTCCGCGATCTCAATTCACAGTCTCCAAACAACAAAATTGCTCTTCGCAATCGCGATCGTTTGTCCGCGATCGCGATGCATACCTCTGTGGCAAAAAACCAGCAACTAAAAATGGCCTAGAAATGATCCGAAACCACCCCGAAACTCACCCGAGCCACTCGAAATCCTGTCTGAGCATACCAACCAGTCCCAATACATAACATGAACCTGCTCGAGGCCTCAAATCACATCAAACGATATCAAAACTACGAATCACACCTCAAATCAAAATCTATGTACTTTGAACTTTCAAATTCTATATCTTGTGCCGAAATAGATCAAATCAATTCGAATGACTTCAAATTTTTGCACACAAGTCATAATTGGCATAACTAAGTTATTCCAATTTCCAGAATCGGATTCCGACCCCTATATCAAAAAGTCAACCCCCGGTCAAACTTCCCAAAAATTCATCTTTCGTCATTTCAAGCCTAATTCCACTACATACCTCCAAATAATTTTTTGGACACACTCCTAAGTCCATAATCACCATACGGAGCTATTGACGTCATCAAAATTCCATTCCGGAGTTATTTGCTCAAAAGTCAACTCTCCGGTCAACTCTTTTCATTTAAGCTTCTAAATAAGGATTGTTCTTTTAATTAAATTCCGAATCTTCAGTAATTCAAAATCTACGACACCCGCAGGTCATAATACATATTGCGAAGCTGCTCGATAGCTTAAGTCATTAAACGGGGCGTAAATTCTTAAAACGACAAGTCGGGTCATTACACAATGGGATATTATTTCTATCACTCTTTTGACCATAAAGTGTTTGTGGCTAGAGGAGCAACCTTTTAGAAAAGGAAATTTCTTTTGGAAGGAGATTGTAGTGGGGAAATAGAACTTAATGAAGTTTAAGAAACTAATGAATCAACACAAAATTAAAATCATGAGACACAAGTTGAAGAACCTTTATTGGATGTTTCGAAGTTGAAAAAGAAGTTGTCATCTTCAAAGGCTGAAGTTCAATAACTAAATGTAGTTCAAGAATAGGTTAATGAACCAGTTCCAAACCAAATTGAACAACAATCAAATCCAGCACAAGGTGAACAAGTTGTACAAGCACCTCTTAGAAGGTCTACACGAGAACGTCATGTACCAACTAGATTAAATCTAATGGTATAATATGATGTATTAAATGAGGTTGATCATAATGATGATGACCTTAAGACCTATGAAGAGGCTATACATAGTTCTGACTATGAGAGATGGCAAAAGGCCATGGAATCCAAAATGGAATCCATGAAGGAAAATAAAGTATGGACTTTAGTTGAACCTTCAAAGGATATAAAATCTATAGGTTGTAAATGGGTTTTTAAGAAAAAGATTGGAGCAGACGGAAAGGATCCACCTATAAAGCCCGTCTTGTTGCCAAGGAATATCGTCAGAAAGAAGGAGTCGACTATGACGAGACTTTCTCTCCTGTGGCAATGCTCAAATCAATTCGGATTTTGCTTGCTATAGAAGCATACTATGATTATGAAATATGGCAAATGAATGTGAAAACAGGTTTCCTTAATGGTGAGCTAGACGAGGATGTATACATGACACAACCTAAAGGTTTCACATCTCCGTCTGATCATAATAAAATTTGCAAGCTACGAAGATCCATTTATAGACTAAAGCAAGCTTCTCGAAGTTGGAATATTCATTTTAACAAGACAATCGACAAGTTCAATTTTGTTAGATGCGGAGAAGAGCCATGTGTGTACAAAAAGGTTAGTAGGAGCACAATTATATTCTTAGTATTGTATGTTGATGATATATTACTCATAGGGAATGATATACCGGCATTGCAAAGTACCAAAATTTGGCTATCTGAACAGTTCTCCATGAAAAACTTAGGAGAAGCAACTCATATATTGGGAATAAAGATCTATAGAGATAGATCAAGGAAGCTGCTTGGACTTTCCCAGTCTTTGTACATTGATACCATTTTGAAAAGGTATAACATGGATAATTTCAAAAGAGGCTATCTACCGATAGGCACTGGAATCACTCTCAGTAGGGAGGATTGTCCTAAAACACCTGAAAAGAGAGAACGTATAGGTAGAATCACATACGCTAGTGCAGTGGGAGCTATCATGTATACCATGATATGTACACGTCCTGATGTGGCTTATGCACTTGGAGTGACTAGCCGATATCAGGAAAATCCTAGTGAGGAACATTAGAAGGTGGAGAAGACCATTCTTAAGTACTTAAGAAGGACTAAAGACCAATTGCTTATCTATGGAGATTCTGAGTTGAAACTTGAAGGTTATATTGATGCAAGTTTCTCTTCAGATAAAGAAAATAGCAAATCTATTTTTGGTTATGTATTCACCTTAAATGGTGTCGTATTCCAAACAAGCTACAGTAGCTGATTCAGTAGCTAAAGCAGAATATATAACAGCTAGTAAAGTTGTTAAGAAAGTTGTGTGGATGAAACAATTCTTAACTGAACTTGGTGTGGTTCTTTCAATAGAAGGTGTAGTTCCATTATTGGGTGACAATACTGGAGCCATTTCTCAAGCAAAAGAACCAAGATCACACAAAAAATCCAAACACGTTCTGCGAAGGTATCACTTGGTAAGAGAAATCAATGAACGTGGAGATATTGAGATACAAAAGGTTGATGGAAAGGAAAATGCTGCAGACCCATTCACTAAAGCTCTTGGCATAAAAGGAGTTTGCCAAGCACAAGTGAAAATTGGGAATGAAGTACAAGAGCGATTGGCTCTAGGGCAAGTGGGAGATTGTTGGGGATATAGTAGATATTGTCACGACCCAAAATCCCACCACAGGCGTCGTGATGGCACCTAGTCTCTAAGACTAGGTAAGACGATTTCAATTACATTTTGAAGCCATTTTTTTAGGTAATCAAAACTAACAGCGGAACAAAAGTGAATATACAACCTCCCAAGACTGGTAGTACTAAGTCACGAACTCTAACTGAATACATAGAATGATCACGAGGACCAAATATACAATATTGTTTGATTAAAAATTAATAGTATAATGAAATGAACAGACTCCAAGGGACTGCGACGACCAAGCAGCTCTACCTTGAATCCTTGCGATCACATTCTAACTCTGTTTGGGTTCGATACCTCCAATACCTGGCTCTGCACAAAAATGTGCAGAAGTATAGTATGAGTACACCACGGTTGGTACCTAGTAAGTATCAAGACTAACTTCAGTGGAATAGAGACGAGCTACAGTCAAGACACTCACTAGTCTATTAACATGTGCAATATAGTATACAAAATAATACTGGAAAGTAACTAGCAATGATAACAACAAAATCAACCAGTGATATAACATCAATGCAACAAGAACATCATAATTATTGCTCAGACGAATAAGGAACACAAGTACAACCAATTAATCAAATTCTTCAAATACAAATTCTTTCGCCTATATGTTTTTCAAATAAAAATCTTCAGGATGTAATACTTTCCAATAAATATATTTTCAAGTAAAAGTCACCATGTGACACCTCATTTCACAATCATAAAAATTATGGGTCTTAGACCACTTTCATATTTTCCACGGTACCTCATGCCCATATTTCTATCACAACCACACGGACAACTCACGTGTCCATAATAAAAGTATATAAGATCCGTAGGATCAATTTATTTTCAATAAAGTAAGTTTACAATTTTTTTTAATCAAGTAAGAAATCAACAAAGAAATAAATTTATTTTAGAATTCATATGAGTGAAGAAAATAACATTTGCACTTAAATTAAAGCATCAGATAACCACTAATTTAGATGTAAAATTATTTAATTTAAAACATAATAATTTCTTTTATTTAAATCAACTCAATCATCGAACATCAGTAAGAAAAAATAGAAATATACTTCTTCAGAGTCATGTGCTAAAAAGCCAAAGCCAACACAATATAACTAGGAGCATAAAACACATAATAATAAAGTCAACTAGTACATCACGGAAGAAGATAAGAATTTATATATTAAATAAAATAAAATCACCCAAGACAAGAACATAAATAAAGAAATATCAACAGGGCACTCCCGAGGTACCGCCTCGTTGTCCCAAATAATAATTAAATTCACAATATCTCATTTTCTTATATCACCGCGGGAGCCTTCACATTTAATTTTAAAGAAATTATTTTTCCCGAAATAGCATTTCACGTTTTAGCCACTCTTATCACACCGCATGACTTCTAGTAGTTCCCCTACTAGCCACGCGTTTCAAGCCACCCTTATCTCACCGCATGCATTTCAATACCCTGACCTTATATCACCGGATGACTTCTAGTAGTTCCCCTACTAGCCACGTGTTTCAAGCCACCCTTATCTCACCGTATGCGTATCAATATCACAATATTTCACAAATCGAACCTCAAGTGCCCAAATATCACAGCAAAATATAACTTGCACCTCAACTGCTCACATATCACAAATTGCACGTCAAGTGCTCAAATATTTCAACTTGCCACAAAAATCAACAACACATTATTTTTCCACAATAAGGAGCCACGACTCGATCATAATGTGCACAACATCTTAACAAAATGTTCTTGAGTGAATAACTCAACCGAATAATATTTCACAATTTGGCACTTTGCCTCAATATGATTCACGACCTTTATAATTCAATACCAAATTTTCAACAACGTGAACTGAAAAGTAATTCATCAAGGAACAACACCTCTTTTAAATCACAACTTCAGGAAATAAATAGATTTATTCATCTTATTAACTAAATTTTTCATTTAAATTATATTTAGGTAAAATCAATAATGAAAGTATTTTCCATAAAAATGGAAACTCAAACAAACACAGAGTTCACATAAAAGTCAAGTAGCAATCACACGAAATTATCATATAAAAACAACCTCGGCAAACAAGGAATGAGGCATGACAAGTAAGGGATTTAATAAGTTACAACGATTTTTCAACTTAATACTTAAGGGCGTCTACGAATTTCAACAGATATAATTTGCACATATAAACCAAGTACGTACTCGTCACCTCGCGTACATGGTTTTCAATTACAAAATTTCCACATAAGACTCAATGCCTAAGGGGTAATTCCCCCACTCGAGGTTAAGCAAGACACTTACCTTTTTGAAGATATGCCGATATTCTAAAATCGCCTTCTTGCTTGAATTGGCTTCTGGACCGCTCAAATCTATTCAAATCAGTTGTATAACTTCATTAAAATTCATCGGAAATAATTCTGGATAATAAAACGTCGACTTAAACATTTATTCCAAAAATTCAACAAAAGTCAACGCGGGGCCCGCTTCTCGGAACCCAACAAAATTTCCACGAAATCCGAACACACATTCCGATATGAGTTCAACCATACCAATTTTATCAAATTCCACTAACAAATCGACCTCTAAATCTTAAATTTGTGGTTTATGAAGTTTCTATAATGTTTCCCAAATTTTCATCTCAAAGTACTAATTAAATGATGAAATCAGTGATATATTCATGTATATTAACCAAATCCGAGTTAGAATCACTTACCTCGATGAATTTCTTGAAAAACCCACGAACAATCGTCTCAAACCGAGCTTCCAAAGTCCAAAAATGAAATAATAACCTAAACCTCGGATATATAGTACATCCTCTGAACTTCCAATGTGATGTCCGCACAAAAATGGTGCGGCCGCACATCCCCAGCTTCTGCGGTCGCACAAAAATGGTGCGGCCGCACTCTCTTGGAACTACACTGCCAGGCTTTAGTATTTAGGCCATAACTTTCTCTACAGATGCCTCAGCACTCCCGAAACTCATCCGGAATCTCCCGGACACAAATCATATATGAATTTCAATCATAAAACATGCTACGGACCTGCTCGCACACTCAAAACACTGAAAAGAGGTCGTCTTGACACGATATTGACCATGGCCAAACTGCCAAATTTTTTAACTTTACTAATCTCTCAACCAATGATCCAAAAATACACCCAAGCCCCTCGGGACCTCAACCAAATATAGCAACACGTCCCAAAATACAATACGAACTTAGTGGAGGCTTCAAATCTAGTCAAACAACGTCAAAATTACGAATCGTGCCTCGAATCGAATTATGAGTTTTCGAATCTCCCAACTTCTACATTTTGCGCTGAAACGTATCAAATCAATCCGGAATGACTTCAAATTTTGCACACAAGTCATAAATGACATAATGTAGGTATTCAATTTTCAGAATCGGATTCCGGCCCCAATATCAAAAAGTAAAATCCCCGGTCAACTCTTTTCTTTTAAGCTTCTTAAATAAAAATTGTTCTTTTAATTAAATTTTGAATCTTTCGAAAATCAAACTCGACCACACCCGCGGGTCATAATACTTATTACGAAGTTGCTCGAGACTTTAAGTCATTGAACGGGGCATTAATTCTTAAAACGACAAGTCGGGTCGTTACATTCTCCACCTCTTAAACAAACGTTCGTCCTCGAACGTGCTAAGAATTATTCTGAGGTTACCAAATTGATGATTTTACTTTTACATAAATACTCACAGTTGATCTCCCGTTACCGCATTTGAGATAATCCCGACAACACCATCTCATTTGAGATTATTTCTTTTATCCATATTTGTAAACTTTAAGATCAATTTCTCACACTCCAACATTTTCAAAAGGCCTAATTTTTTACAACAACGCACGGTATTAGTCTCAACTGGCTATAGCAACTCGTGCCTACGCACACATCAACTTTCTTGACAGTGTTGAAGTACTTCAAAATTTTTCTGGTGTGTTACATTCTTTCCCGCTTAGGATCATTCGCCCTCAAACACATAACATAATTTATCTCTTCTTTCGCACATATCAATCTCCCAAATTTTTCTAACTCCCAAATTTTTCAGAAGTTTCGGCAATGTCTCCCATGTAATTGGGCCTATCCACCTGCCAGAGTAACACCAAAACAACTCCTAACAACACATCCACAACCCAACAAAATACCAAAATGTATATATCAATAACACTAATCTGAGCATTATAAGCACTGCATTATCACAATGATATCAGGACATGAAGCACATTATATGTATGCTCATCACCACATCTCTGGTCTTAAAAGTCGTTCATAATTAATTCCAGCATCATCAATTAATCTCATATTAACCCCCACCTCATTTCGAATTTTTACAACACTGACAACAAAATGTGAGGCATGAAGACTTCATGATTACTTACTCGGATAAATGAGTCACATTTAACGCCACCTGGTCACTCATCTCATAGGCTAAAACTCAATGTTTACAGCACGAAAATGGCTGAATATGCACAGAAAATATACAAGAATTATCAAATAAGCCTAACAGGCATGACTCCCTATTAATATTATTGTACAGATTAAATTTCACACAGGGAGAATTTTAAACTCATAAATATTTCACCACAAGGACCTCGTCCTTATATGACTTCCACTGCGGCTTATAGCCTGGTTTAAATATTTCACATCATATAAAAATGCGAGGATTTCGTCCTCAACTCCGAATCACAAGTATTTTGCACATTGTGCCAACTGAAATTTCAATTTCCTTTCTTTCTTCTTTTCAAAATATTTCATAAATAGTTTTCACAACACATAATGAACCCTCATACTGGTAGGGCATACAATTCATAAAAATTGGAATCAATTATTTCGAAACACATTAAACCCACTGTAATGAATAATAAAATTTCTTTTGGACTTATAGCCCTCAATGATGTACAAAAATAAAATGACAGGCACGGGCTCACATCTTCAAATCTCCCAACAGGGATAAACATATAAGTGGGTCACAAAAATTACGAAGCTCACCCATAAGCAGAGCATAATAGGAGAACTCACCTCAATATTCAGAACCGAATCAAATTAAGGGAAAATATCCTTTTATAACAAATCAGGATCGTACCTGTAACGACATCATCTGGTGTATCGGCCTCAGCCAAATCATAGCGATTATATCAACGGGTCGAGTCTCTACCTCTTAGGCGCCCTCTACCCGCCTGTCCTCCACCCCTAACTGGTTGTGCTCGTGGAGTATTACCTGCATTGGGGCCTATAGTCTGAGTGTTCTGATAAAATCCACCCCTCCCAAGTCTGGGATAGACTCTCATAATGTGACTAGTATCACCACACTCATAACAACCCCTCTGAGGTAGCGATTTCTCGTACTGAGTCTGTGCCGGATAACTGGAATAACCATTATAGGAATCCCGTGTCGGCGGTGCATTGTAAGAACTTACTGGAGCACTCCGAGTAACCTGATATGTGCAGACTGAGCTGGCCGACTGGTCGAGCCTCTGCTATAATGGGTCCTAGTTGAAGAGTAAAATCCACTAAACCCTCCAGATCTTCGAGACCTTTTGGCCTCCTTAGAATCCCTTTCCTTGCCTAAAACACCCTCAATGTTCTTTGCAATCTCCATTACTTGTTGAAATGGAGTATCAATTTGCAACTCTCGAGCCATGCATATTTTAATATCATAATCTAGCCCCTCAATGAATCTACAGACCCATTCTCTAACTGTAGGAACCAAGATAGGTGCATGACGGGCTAACTCACTGAACCTGATAGCATATTCTGACACTGTCATAGTGCCCTGACGCAACCGTTCAAACTATGTGCGCCACGCATCTCGGAGAGTCTGGGGAACAAACTCTTTCAAGAACATTTCCTAAAATTGACCCCAAGTTGGTGGTGTTGCATCGGCTGGTCTACCTTCTTCATAGATTTTCTACCACTGATACGCTGCGCCTGACAGGTGAAATGTAGTAAAGGCAACTCCATTCACTTTCACAATACCATGGTGCGGAGAATACGGTGACAATTTTCTAGAAATCCTTGGGCATCCTCTGTAGTTGTGCCACTGAAAGTAGGTGGACTATACCTCTTAAACCTTTCAAGTCTCTTTTGTTCTTTTTCTGATGCCTCTGGTCTGACCTCAGGCCGAACCGGAATAACAGGTTGTACCGGTACTACACCCAGAACCTGACCAACATGAACCTGTTGCTCTGGAGTTGTGGTAGGAGTCTGGGCTACTCCCCCAATCTGCGAAATATTTGGTGCAACAGAGATCAATCCAGCCTGAGTTAATGTACAAAACATACTCAAGAACTGTGTTAAAGTCTCCTGAAGTCCGGGGGTAACAACAAGTGCTTCTGGTACCTGTCCCCCAACTGGAGCTACTGGCGGCTCCTCAACTGTTGTTCTGACAGGTGCTCTAGTCGCGGCACGTGCCCTTCCTCGACTTCTGCCTCGGCCTCGGCCTCTACCTCGGCCCCAGCCTTTGCAGCCCTAGCGGTATGTGTGGATGCCTACTCAGCTAACCCGGTAGCACGTGTCCTCACCATATGTGAGAGAATAGATATACAAAGGCTCCAATTCTACAATCAACAAATCCGCACAACAGGAATGAAAAAAGTGGATATTTCCTAACAGCTCTGTACCTCTCGAAGATAAGTACAGACGTCTCCGTACCGATCCACAAAACTCTACTAGACTCATTCGTGACTTGTAGAACCTATGAACCTAGAGCTCTGATACTAACTTGTCACGACCTAAAATCCCACCACAGGCGTCGTGATGGCACCTAGTCTCTAAGACTAGGTAAGTCGATTTCATTTACATTTTGAAGCCATTTTTTTAGGTAATCAAAACTAACAGTGGAAAAAAGTGAATATACAACCTCCCAAGACTGGTAGTACTGAGTCACGAACTCTAACTGAATACATAGAATGATCACGAGGACAAAATATACAATACTGTTTGATTAAAAATTAATAGTATAATGAAATGAACAGACTCCAAGGGACTGCAACGACCAAGCAGCTCTACCTTGAATCCTTGCGATCACATTCTAACTCTGTCCGGGTCCGATACCTCCAATACCTGGCTCTGCACAAAAATGTGCAGAAGTGTAGTATGAGTACACCACGGTCGGTACCCAGTAAGTATCAAGACTAACCTCAGTGGAGTAGAGACGAGGTACAGTCAAGACACTCACTAGTCTATTAACATGTGCAATATAGTATACAAAATAATACTAGAAAGTAACTAGCAATGATAACAACAAAATCAACCAGTGATATAACATCAATGCAACAAGAACATCATAATTATTGCCCAAACGAATAAGGAACACAAGTACAACCAATTAATCAAGTTCTTCAAATACAAATTCTTTCGCCTATATGTTTTGCAACTAAAAATCTTCAGGATATAATACTTTTCAATAAATATATTTTCAAGTAAAAGTCACCATGTGACATCTCATTTCACAATCAGAAAAATTATGGGTCTCAGCCCACTTTCATATTTTTCACGGCACCTCGTGCCCATATTTCTATCACAACCACACGGATAACTCACGTGTCCATAATAAAAGTATATAAGATCCGCATGATCAATTTATTTACAATAAAGTAAGTTTACAAAAAAAATTTAATCAAGTAAGAAATCAACAAAGAAATAAATTTATTTTAGAATTCATTTGGGTGAAGAAAATAACTTTTGCACTTAAATTAAAGCATCAGATAACCACTAATTTGGATGTAAAACTATTTAATTTAAAACATAATAATTCCTTTTATTTAAATCAACTCAATCATCGAACATCAGTAAGAAAAAATAGAAATATACTTCTTCAGAGTCACGTGCTAAAAAGTCAAAGCCAACACAATATAACTAGGAGCACAAAACACATAATAATAAAGTCAACTAGTACATCACGGAAGAAGACAAGAATTTACATATTAAATGAAACAAAATCACCCAAGACAAGAACATAAATAAAGAAATATCAACAGGACACTCCCGAGGTACCGCCTCGTAGTCCCAAATCATAATTAAATTCACAATATCTTATTTTCTTATATTATCGCGGGAGCCTTCACATTTAATTTTAAAGAAATTATTTTTCCCGAAATAGCATCCCGCGTTTTAGCCACCCTTATCACACCGCATGACTTCTAGTAGTTCCCCTACTAGCCACGCGTTTCAAGCCACCCTTATCTCACCGCATGCATTTCAACAACCTAACCTTATATCACCGCATGACTTCTAGTAGTTCCCCTACTAGCCACGCATTTCAAGCCACCCTTATCTCACCGTATGCGTATCAATATCACAATATTTCACAAATCGAACCTCAAGTGCCCAAATATCACAGCAAAATACAACTTGCACCTCAACTACTCACATATCACAAATTGCACGTCAAGTGCTCAAATATTTCAACTTGCCACAAAAATCAACAACACATTATTTTTCAACAATAAGGAGCCATGACTTGATCATAATGTGCACAACATCTTAACAAAATATTCTTGAGTGAACAACTCAACCGAATAATATTTCACAATTTGGCACTTTGCCTCAATATGATTCACGACCTTTATAATTCAATACCAAATTTTTAACAACGTGAACTGAAAAGTAATTCATCAAGGAACAACACCTCTTTTAAATCACAACTTCAGGAAATAAATAGATTTATTCATCTTATTAACTAAATTTTTCATTTAAATTATATTTAGGTAAAATCAATAATGAAAGTATTTTCCATAAAAATGGAAACTCAAACAAACACAGAGTTCACATAAAAGTCAAGTAGCAATCACACCAAATTATCATATAAAAACAACCTCGGCAAACAAGGAATGAGGCATGACAAATAAGGGATTTAATAAGTTACAACGATTTTTCAACTTAATACTTAAGGGCGTCTACGAATTTCAACAGATATAATTTGCACATATAAACCAAGTACGTACTCGTCACCTCGCGTACATGGTTTTCAATTACAAACTTTCCACATAAGACTCAATGCCTAAGGGGTAATTCCCCCACTCGAGGTTAAGCAAGACACTTACCTTTTTGAAGTTATGCCGATATTCCAAAATCGCCTTCTTGCTTGAATTGACCTCCATACCGCTCAAATCTATTCAAATCAGTTGTATAACTTCATTAAAATTCATCAGAAACAATTCCGGATAATAAAACGTCGACTTAAAAATTTATTCCGAAAAGTCAACAAATGTCAACGCGGGGCCCGCTTCTCGGAACCCGACAAAATTTTCACGAAATCCAAACACACATTCCGATATGAGTTCAACCATACCAATTTTATCAAATTCCACTAACAAATCGACCTCTAAATCTTAAATTTGTGGTTTATGAAGTTTCTATAATGTTTCCCAAATTTCCATCTCAAAGTACTAATTAAATGATGAAATCAGTGATATATTCAAGTATATTAACCAAATCTGAGTTAGAGTCACTTACCCCGATGAATTTCTTGAAAACCCCACAAACAATCGTCTCAAATCGAGCTCCCAAAGTCCAAAATTGAAATAATAACCTAAACCTCGGATATATAGTACATCCTCTGAACTTCCAATGTGCTGTCCGCACAAAAATGGTGCGGCCGCACATCCCCAGCTTCTGCGGTCGCACAAAAATGGTGCGGCCGCACTCTCATGGAACTGCACTGCCAGGCTTTAGTATTTTGGCCATAACTTTCTCTACAGATGCCTCAGCACTCCCGCAACTCATCCGGAACCTCCTGGACACAAACCATATGTGAATTTCAATCATAAAACACGCTACGGACCTGGTCGCGCACTCAAAACACTGAAAAGAGGTCGTCTTGACACGATATTGACCATGGCCAAAATCCCAAATTTTTTAACTTTACTAATCTCTCAACCAATGATCCAAAATTACACCCAAGCCCCTCGGTGTCACGACCCAAATTAACCCTCCGTAAGGTGTCGTGATGGCACATAATCTTTATGACTAGGTAAGCCTAATATTACAAAAAAACATAAAGAAAAACATAACATTTTTAAAGATCAACAACATATTGTGAATTGCCAATAGTAGTACCACTCGGCATATACAAAATAATTTCTCAAGACCCGGAATATCACTAAGTCACAAGCTGCTATAATCTATGTAGCTCTATACAAAAGTCTGAAGATAATAAAGAGAGTCTCTAGGCGAGGGAGTGGAAGGGGACTCCGAAGATCTACGGACGAAAGCAGTAGTACCTTGAAGTCTCCTAAAATCAGCAGCACGCACTAGCCCCGAGGCTGATGGCTCACACCTGGATCTGTACATGAAAACATGTGCAGGGAAGGGCATGAGTACACCAAAATGGTACCTAGTAAGTGCCAAGCCTAACCTCGGCCGAGTAGTGACGAGGACAGGTCAAGGCCCTACCGGAGTAAATATAATAAATTAAACAATAAAAGATATAAGTAAAATTTACGGTAACACAGTTAAAGAAATTCTCAAAAATTTAACAGTTAAGGGAGCCCTCGGCTCAGAACAAGGTAAACACAGTGGGAAATCTCCCGGGATACCGTCCCGTAGTTCCAAATGAATATACAGTACAGGGGGATCTCCCGAAATATGTCTGTAGTCCCAAAGTAAATATGCAGTGCTGGGGGATCTCCCGGAATACGTCCGTAGTCCCAAAGTAAATATGCAGTGCTGGGGGATCTCCCGGAATACGTCCGTAGTCCCAAAGTAAATATGCAGTGCTAGGGGATCTCCCGGAATACGTCCGTAGTCCCAAAGTAAATATGCAACGCCAGATGAAATGACATGTATGGCATCGAGTTATACGGTTTATACTGAACACAGATAAGGAAAATAGGGACTTAACTAAGCATGGCGCACAAAATGTCAAATAGGCAGTTAAAACACGTAAGCATACTCCTCTAATCTAAGCTAAACAATTAAACGTATTAGTGCAATTTAATAAGGGAAAACAGTTTATGATTTAGAAAGGAAAAACGGGATTTTTGCAATAATAGCCCATGTACGTACTCGTCACCTCACGTACACGGCGCCCACACATCAATTAATATCAAACATCTTAAGGGAAAAGTCCCCAACACAAGGTTAGGCAAGCCACCTTCTTCGAACCGCTCAAATCAACTCGATATCACGTTCTTGCCACGAATATCCGACTCCAAATGGCCCGAATCTATTCAAATTAATTGCATAATGGAAATATAACTACAAGTAACTAATTTAGCTAATTAATTCGAAGCTAAAACGTTAAATTAGGGAAAATGCCCAAAAAGTCTCCCCAGGCCCATGTCTCGGAATCGGGTAAAAATTACAAATTATGAACACCCATTCACTCACGAGTTCACTTGAATAAAAATCATCTAAATCCGACGTCAAATTCCCATTCAAATCTCAGATTTACAATTGGGGAACCTTTTCCCCCATTTCCAAACTTCTACCCTCAATTTCCATAATTAGACGAGGAAAACAACAATAGATTAATGTATTATGATCAAAAGAGAGTTAGAATTAGTTACCCAATAGTTCTCCTTCAAAAACCCTCTAGAAATCATCTCCCACCGAGCTCTAAATCGGTTTTTGTGTTATGAAATTTCAAACCCTCAAAATCCTCTTTTCTGCCCAGCGATTTCCGCACCTGCGCGCATGGCACCGCATCTGCGGTCACGCACCTGCGGAAAAATCAATACAGGTGCGAAGGTCACTTATCCGGGCTGGATACGCACCTGCGCGCTTGAGTCAGCACCTGCGGATGCGCTTCTGTGCTCAATCGTCTGCTTCTGCAGAACCTTGGGTCTTTCTCACCTCCGCATCTGCGACTGCCCTTCCGCAGATGCGGCTCCGCTCCTGCGACTCACTCGTAGGATCTGCGACCACTGAATCCCTGGCCTAAAAGCGCACATGCGATCCCACCGCAGGTGCAAAAACTAAAAGCGCACATGTGATCCCACTGCTTCTGCGAGGGTGCACCTGCGGACTCCCCACCGCAGGTGCGAAAACACCAGAACCACCAACTCAAATTCCTCTAAGTTCAAGCTTTCACCCGTTAAGCATCTGAAACACACCCGAGGCCCCCGGGACCTCAACCAAAGTTACCAACCAATACTAAAACACCATACAAACTTAGTCGAGCCTTCAAACCACATCGAACAACACCAAAATCATGAATTAAGCACGGATTCAAGCCTAAGAATTTAAACAAATTTCCAAATTCTACAAACGATGCCGAACCACATCAAATCTAGTCCGAATGACCTCAAATTTTACACACAGGTCACAAATGACATCACGAACCTACAGCCACTTTCAGAATTCCATTACGAACTCGATATCAAAATTTTCACTATCGGTCGAAATCGCCGAAAAACTAACTTTCGCCAATTCAAGCCTAAATCTACCACAGACCTCCAAAATACATTCCGGACGCGCTCCTAACCCCAAAATCACTCAATGGAGATAAAGGAGTCGACGAAATTCCATTCCGAATCCGTCTTCACACAGTTCTGACTACGGTCCAAACTCTAAGGCTTAAATTCATAACTAGGGACTAAGTGTCCCAAAACTCTCTGAATTCCATAACCAATCACTCCGGCAAGTCCCAAAAGCAAAAACAAATATGGGGAAAGCAGATATTAGGGGATCGGGGCTCTAATTCTCAAAACGACCGACCGGGTCGTTACATCCTCCCTCTCTTAAAACAATCGTTTGTCCTCGAACGAGTATAAAGACATACCTGAAACTATGAAAAGATGAGGGTACTGGCTGCGCATATCCTGCTCGGTCTCCCAAGTCGCCTCCTCAACCGGCTGACCCCTCCACTAGACCTTTACTGAAGCAATATTCTTTGACCTGAGCTTTCTGACCTGCCTGTCCAAAATGGCTACTGGCTCCTCAACATAAGATATATCTTTGTCCAATTGGACTGAGCTGAAATCCAATACATGAGTCGGATCATCGTGATACTTCCGGAGCATAGACACTGTGTAATACCGGGTGAACTCCTGCTAGGCTGGGAGGCAAGGCAGGCTCATAAGCAACCTCCCCAACTCACTGCAATATCTAAAAAGGACCAATGAACCTCGGGCTTAGCTTGCCCTTCTTCCCGAGCCTCATGACGCCCTTCATAGGCGATACCCGAAGCAAGACCTGCTCACCAACCATAAATGCCAAGTCACGAACCTTCTTGTTTGTATAACTCTTCTGCCTGGACTGGGCTGTGCGAAGTCTCTCGTGAATCACCTTCACCTTATCTAGGGCATCCTGGACCAATCTGTAACCAACAATCGGGCCTCGCCCAACTCAAACCATCCCATTGGGGACCAGCACCGCCTACCATACAAAACCTCATACGGTGCCATCTGAATGCTGGACTGGTAACTGTTGTTGTAAGCGAACTCTGCAAGTGGAAAGTATTGGTCCCATGACCCTCCGAACTCCATTACACAAGCACAGAGCATATCCTCAAGAATCTTAATCGTGTGCTCGGACTGCCCGTCCGTCTGAGGGTGAAAGGTTGTGCTCAACTCCACCCTAGTACCCAACTCCTGTTGTACGGCTCTCCAAAACCGTGATGTGAACTGTGTACCTCTGTCTGAAATGATGGATACTGGAATACCATGAAGGCGGACAATCTCTCTGATATAAATCTCAGCCAACCTCTCAGAAAAATAAGTGGTCAACACTAGAATAAAATGATCTGAGTTGGTCAGCTGATCCACGATCACCCAAATAGCATCGAACCTTCTCAAGGTCCGTGGAAGTCCAACTACAAAGTCTATGGTGATCCTCTCCCACTTCCACTCTGGGATATCTAACCTCTGAAGTAATCCACCCGGCCTTTGGTGCTCATATTTGACATGCTGACAGTTGAGACACTAGGCCACAAACCTAACTATATCCTTCTTCATACTCCTACACCAGTATACACCAGTAGTGCTGTCTCAAATCCCAGTACATCTTCGTGGCACCGGGATGAATGGAGTACCGCAAGCTGTGGGCCTCCTCGAGAATCAACTCTCGAAGCCCATCTACATTGGGCACACAGATCCGGCCAAGCATCCTCATCACACCGTCATCACCAATAGTCACATATCTGGCATCATCTCGCCGAACCCTGTCCTAAAGAACTAGAAGATGAGGATCATCATACTGACGCTCCCTGATATAGTCATAAAGAGAAGACCGAGCAACCACACAAGCTAATACCCGGCCAGGCTCTGAAATATCCAATCTCACGATCTTTCCGAGGCTGGGAATATACCAGGATGTCATCAATAAACACAATGATGAAGGAATCAAGATAAGGCCGGAACACACTGTGAATCAAATGCATAAAGGCTACTGGGGCATTGGTCAGCCCAAATGACATGACAAGAAACTCATAGTGACCATATATGGTCCTGAAAGTAGTCTTCGGGATATCCGACTCCCGAATCTTCAATTGATGATAACCTGAACGTAAGTCAATCTTAGAAAATACTCTGGCACCCTGTAACTGATCAAATAAGTCATCAATACGAGGCAAAGGATACTCCTTCTTCACTGTGATTTTGTTCAACTGGCGGTAATCAATACACATCCACATAGAACCATCCTTCTTCTTCACAAATAAGACAGGAGCACCCCAAGGTGACACACTGGGCCGAATGAAGCCCTTATCAAGCAATTCCTATAACTGCTCCTTCAAATCCTTTAATTCAGGAGGAGCCATATGATATGGAGGAATAGAGATGGGCTGAGTGCCCGGCAACAAATCAATGCCAAAATCAATATCTCTATCGGGCGGCATGCCCGGAAGATCAGCTGGAAACACATCTGGAAAGTCCGTCACTACTGGAACTGACTCAACTGTAGGGGTATCAATACTGACATCTCTCACAGAGGCCAAATACGCATCACACCCCTTCTCAACCATTCGCTGAGCTTTAAGAAATGAAATGACCCTGCGGGGAGTATACTCTAAGGTACCTCTCCACTCTAATCTCGGCAAGCCTGGCATAGCCAGCGTCACAGACTTAGCGTGACAATCAAGAATAGCATAATGGGGAAACAACCAGTCCATGCCCAAAATAATATCAAAGTCCATCATACTGAGCAATAATAAATTGTCTCTGTTCTCAAAACCACTAAGAGAAATTAAACACGACTAATACACACGGTCCACAACAAGAGAATCTCCCATGAGAGTAGATACATAAATAGGGGAACTCAAAGAATCCCGAGATATCCACAAATATGGAGCAAAAGAAGAAGACACATATGAAGACGTAGAGCCTGGGTCAAATAATACTGATGCATCCCTATGACAGACAGGGACAATACCTGTGATGACTGAATCTGAAGCAACGACCTCTGAACGGGCTGGAAGGGCATAGTACCTGGCCTTGCCTCCACCTCTAGAGTGACCTCGACCTCCCCGACCTCCACCTCGAGCTGGCTGAGGAGGTGGGTGGCAGCTGGGGTTGGAAGAATGGCCGGAGGACCTGGTAGAGCATGTGGAGGCTGATAAGTCTGTGGAGGTGCACCCCTTCTAGCTCTGGGGAAATCTCTAACCATGTGACGAGTGTCACCACACTCAAAACAACCCCTCGGAGGACACAGCGGCTGAGACTGACTCGGACCTGGCCTGCTGGACTGGTCGGTAATAGCACCTCGAGTAGGAGGCATACTGGATACTGGCGGTGCATAATAGGGCTCCTGAGGTCTAGGAGGAGCTGGAACACCACTGGCTACTTGACGAGCTGAATGAATAGGGCAACTCACAAAACCCCTACCATAGCGTGTTGCTGGCGCACGAGCTCTTGAATAATGACCAGTCTCTCGAGACCTCTTGGCCTCTCTCTGCTCTCTGTCCCTGGCGAACATGCCCTCCACTCTCCTGGCAATGCTCACTACCTGCTGATAAGTGATGTCCATCTCCAACTCCCTGGCCATACTGGTCTGAATACTGGGGTGGAGTCCCACAATGAAGCGACGAACCCTCTCTCTGACTATAGCAACCAGAGCCGGTGCATGGCGAGCTAACTCACTGAAATGGACTGCATATTCCGACACAGTCATAGCACCCTGACGCAGCTGCTCAAACTCTGCGCGCCAAGCATCCCTGAGGCTCTGGGGAACATACTCACGCAAGAACATCTCTGAAAATTGAGTCCAAGTGAGTGAGGTTGCCTCGTCCGGACTACTCAGCTCATAGGCACGCCACCACTGATATGCCGCTCCCCTCAGCTGGAAAGCGGTGAACGAAACCCCACTCGTCTCCACAATGCCCATAGTGCGAAGAATACGATGACACTCCTCAAGAAAACCTAGAGCATCATCTGAAGCTAGTCCGCTGAAAGTAGGTGGGTGGTACTTCTTGTACCTCTCAAGTCTGAGTTGCTCTGCCTCAGAAGCAACTACCCTGATCTCATGCTGAACCGGAGCCACTGGGGGCATAGGAATATACTCTGGGGCCTAATCAACCTGGACCCTCTGCTCAGGAGTGTGGGCTGCGGGAGTCTGTGCCCCTCCCCCGGCCTGAGATGTAGCAAGAGCTATCGAAAATAGTCCAGCCTGAGCCAGAGTGCTGAACATGCTCTTGAACTGAGCTAAAGTCTCCTGGAGGGCTGGAGTAGCAATAGGGATCTCTGGTGCTGGCCCTCCAGCTGGAGCTGCTGGGGGCTCTTCTGACGCAGCTCTCGCAGGTGCTCGGGCTGCACCGCATGGTCGTCCTCTACCCCGACCCCGGCCTTTGGCGACTCTGGCAGGGGGCTCGGGTGCCTGATCGTCGGTCCTCCCAGTACGGGTCCTCACCATCTGTGAGAAAGAATGGAATAGAATCTTAGAATTTTTGGTGTCAATAACTCGCACGACAAGGAAATCAAAGAAATATGATTGTACTTAACGGTTACATAGCCTCCCGAAGATAAGTACGGACGTCTTCACACCGATCCACGAGACTCTAATAAACCGACTTGTGACTCGCGACTCCTATGAACCTAGTGCTATGATACCAACTTGTCACGACCCAAATTAATCCTCTATAAGGTGTCGTGATGGCACCTAGTCTTTACGACTAGGTAAGCCTAATATTACAAAAATAATATAAAGAAAACACAACATTGTAAAGATAAATAGCATGTTGTGAATAGCCAAGAGTAGTACCACTCGACATATACAAAATAATTTCCCAAGACCCGGAATATCACTAAGTCACAAGCTACTATAATCTATGTAGCTCTATACAAAAGTCTGAAGATAATAAAGAAAATCTCTAGGCGAGGGAGTAGAAGGGGACTCCGAAGATCTGCGGATGCAAGCAGAAGTACCTTGAAGTCTCCTAGAATCAGCAGCACGCACTAACCCCATGACTGATAGACCGCACCTGGATCTGTACACAAAAACATGTGCAGGAAAGGGCATGAGTACACCACAATGGTACCCAGTAAGTGCCAAGCCTAACCTCGGTCGAGTAGTGACAAGGTCAGGTCAAGGCCCTACCGGAGTAAATATAATAAATTAGACAGTAAAAGAAATGAGTAAAATTTACGGTAACACAGGTAAAGAAATTCTCGAAAAGAATTTAACAATTAAGGGAGCCCTCGGCTCAGAACAAGGTAAACACTGTGGGAAATCTTCCGGGATACCGTCCCGTAGTTCCAAATGAATATGCAGTACAGGGGGATCTCTCGGAATACGTCTGTAGTCCCAAAGTAAATATGCAGTGCTGGGGGATCTCCTGGAATACGTCTGTAGTCCCAAAGTAAATATACAGTGCTGGGGATCTCCCGTAATACGTCTGTAGTCCCAAATTAAATATGCAAGGCAGGGGGATCTCCCGAAATACGTACGTAGTCCTAATTTAAATATGCAACGCAAGATGAAATGGCAGGTATGGCATCGACTTATACAATTTATACTGAACACAGATAAGGAAAATAGGGACTGAACTAAGCATGGTGCACAGAATGTCAAATACGCAGTTAAAACACGTAAGCATGCTCCTCTAATCTAAGCAAAATAATTAAACGTATTAGTGCAGTTTAATAAGGGAAAACAGTTTATGATTTAGAAAGGAAAAATGGAATTTTTGCAATAGTAGCCCGTGTACGTTCTCGTCACCTCACGTACACGGCGCCCACACATCAATTAATATCAAACATCTTAAGGGAAATGTTCCCAACGCAAGGTTAGGCAAGCCACTTACCTCGAACCAAGCTCAATCAATCGGTCACAATGCCTTTCCATCGAATATCCGGCTCCGAATGGCCCAAATCTAGCCAAAAACAATTACATATCATAAATACAACAATAATAGACTCTTCTAATTAATGAAATCAACATTTTAACGAAAATTTCGAAACTAACTCAAAAATTGTCTGTGGGACCCACGTCTCAGAATCGGGTAAAAGTCACAAAATACGAACACCCATTCCCTCACGAGTCTACGAGTCTAACCATATAAAATTTGCTCAAATCCGACCACAAATCCCCTTCAAAACTCGAAATCTTTGTTGAAGAAGTTCTTCCAAAGTTTTCCCAATTTCAACCCCAAAAATCCGAAATTAAAGAGGAAGTTAATGATAGATTATTGGGATATAACTATAAAGGAGTTAAGAATCGTTACCCAATCGATATCTCTGAAAATCCCTCAAAATCTCGTCCAAATCCGAGCTCCCTATCTAAAGTTTTTGGAAAAATGGCAAAACCCTCGTTTTTGGAAACTTTAACACTGCCCAGCGATTCTTTAATCGCGATCGCGGCAATAGCCTCGCGATCGCGAAGAACAACTTTGCTGCCCCAGAAATTACTCTACGCGATCGCGTAAAACACCACGCGAACGCAATGCTCTGGCTCCCCTACTCACGCTATCGCAAACATCCGCACGCGTTCGCGATGAGCAAAGCGCGTGGTCCAGCTTTGGTACACTTAATCCTACATGATCGCGACCTTGTCTCCGCGTTCGCGGAGCACCACCTCACATCACTACGCGTTCGCATGCCCATGTCCGCGAACGTGAAGAACAATTCCATCCTCTGCCCAGCTAAGCCTACGTGATCGCGGATCACCCCACGCGATCGCGTATAAGGAAACCAGAACTCAGACACCAGGAAACTTCAGCAACCTCCTAAGTCCAAAAATCGATCCGTTGGGCGTCCGAAACTCACCCGAGACCCCCGGGACCCCGACCAAACATACCAACCAATCCTAAAACACCATACGAACTTAGTCGAGCCCTCAAATCACATCAAACAATGCTAAAATCACGAATCACCCTCCAATTCAAACTTAAAGAACTTGAAACTTCAAATTTATACAACCGATGCCGAAACCTATCAAATCACGTCCGATTGACCTCAAATTTTGCGCACGAGTCATAATCAACATTACGGACCTACTCCAACTTACAAAATCAGAAAACGACCCCGATATCAAAAATTCCACTACCGGTCCAAAACTCCAAAAATTCGACTTTCGCCACTTCAAGCCTAAATGAGCTACGAACCTCCAAATTACAATCCGAACACGCCCCTAAACCCAAAATCACCTAACAGAGCTAACGAAACCAACAGAATTCCATTCCGGAGTCGTCTTCACACAGTTCCGACTACGGTCCAATTCCTAAAGCTTAAGCTCTCATTTAGGGACTAAGTGACCCAAAACATTCCGAAACTTAAAACCAATGATCCCGGCAAGTCACAATAGCATAAATAGATATGGGGAAAGCAGTTATTAGGGGATCGAGGCTCTAATTCTCAAAACGACCGGCCGAGTCGTTACAACAATGGTACCCAGTAAGTGCCAAGCCTAACCTCGGCCAAGTAGAGACGAGGTCAGGTCAAGGCCCTACCGGAGTAAATATAATAAATTAAACAGTAAAAGATATAAGTAAAATTTACGGTAACACAGTTAAAGAAATTCTCAAAAATTTAACAGTTAAGGGAGCCCTCGGCTCAGAACAAGGTAAACACAGTGGAAAATAACCCGGGATACTGTCCCGTAGTTCCAAATGAATATGCAGTATAGGGGGGATCTCCCGGAATACGTCTGTAGTCCCAAAGTAAATATGCAGTGCTGGGGGATCTCTCGGAATACGTCCGTAGTCCCAAAGTAAATATGCAGTGCTGGGGGATCTCCCGGAATACGTCCGTTGTCCCAAAGTAAATATGCAGTGCTGGGGGATCTCCCGGAATACGTCTGTAGTCCCAAAGTAAATATGCAGTGCTGGGGGATCTCCCGGGAATACGTCCGTAGTCCCAAAGTAAATATGCAACGCAAGATGAAATGGCAGGTATGGCATCGAGTTATACGGTTTATACTGAACACAGATAAGGAAAATAGGGACTTAACTAAACACGGCGCACAAAATGTCAAATAGGCAGTTAAAACACGTAAGCATACTCCTCTAATCTAAGCTAAACCATTAAACGTATTAGTGCAATTTAATAAGGGAAAACAGTTTATGATTTAGAAAGGAAAAATGGGATTTTTGCAATAATAGCCCATGTACGTACTCGTCACCTCACGTACACGGCGCCCACGCATCAATTAATATCAAACATCTTAAGGGAAAAGTCCCCAACACAAGGTTAGGCAAGCCACTTACCTCGAACCGCTCAAATCAACTCGATATCACGTTCTTGCCACGAATATCCGACTCCAAATGGCCCGAATCTATTCAAATTAATTGCATAATGGAAATATAACTACAAGTAACTAATTTAGCTAATTAATTTGAAGCTAAAGCGTGAAATTAGGGAAAACGCCCAAAAGGTCTCCCCGGGCCCACGTCTCGGAATCGGGTAAAAATTACAAATTATGAACACCCATTCACTCACGAGTTCACTCGAATAAAAATCATCTAAATCCGACGTCAAATTCCCATTCAAATCTCAGATTTTTAATTGGAGAACCTTTTCCCCCATTTCCAAACTTCTACCCTCAATTTCCTTAATTAGACGAGGAAAACAGCAATAGATTAATGTATTATGATCAAAATAGAGTTAGAATTAGTTACCCAATAGTTCTCCTTCGAAAATCATCGAGAAATCGTCTCCCACCGTGCTCTAAATCGAATTTTGTGTTGTGGAATTTCAAACCCTCGAACATCACCCTCATCTCCAACTTATTCGTGGTTTTAAGTGTTTTTGACTATTATAAAAACTTATTTGGAGACCAAGGAGAGGGGTCATCTTCGGCAACCAACCGGTGGAGCCGGCCTCCCTGCCGTCCCCCCTGCCCGATCAGAAAGATTTGTACGGAATGTCCTACTCCTGCCTGAGCTTTCCGATCAACCAATCCCCTATTTCAGGGACATTTGTGTTAGGTAGGCCCAGGGATTACTGATTAGTCGAATGAGCCCATCTCTCTGGCCTATCATTTGTTGGTCGATCCGGCTGGCGGCTCCTGCGTATGAGTATGTGTCACTAATCGAAGTTTCAAAAGCCAAAAGAGAGGCCAGCTTCTTTTGAATGGGTCACCAATAGAACCGTCAGTTCTTCAGAATTTGGGTCTGATTATAGGTACCATCCATTCTTAACCTTGGATCCACTTTTCTGCCCAGTGATTTCCGCACATGCGCGCATGGGGCCGCACATGCGGAAAAATCAACGCAGGTTATCAGGGCTGGGTACGCACTTGCGCGCTTGAGTCCGCACCTGCGGATGCGCTTTTGTGCTCAATCGTCTGCTTCTGTGGAACTTTGGGTCCTTCTCACCTCCGCATCTGCGACTGCCCTTCTGCAGATGCGGCTCCGCTCCTGCGACTCACTCGTCGCATATGCGACCATTGACTCCCTGGCCTAAAAGCGCACCTGCGATCCCAACCTCGCTTCTGCGAGGCCGCACCTGCGGAATCCCCACCGTAGGTGCGAAAACACCAGAACCAACAACTCAAAAATTCCTCTAAGTCCAAGCTCTCACCCGTTAAGCATCTGAAACACACCCGAGGCCCCCGGGACCTCAACCAAACATACCAACCAATCCTAAAACACCATACGAACTTAGTCGAGCCTTCAAACCACATCGAACAACACCAAAATCATGAATTAAGCACGGATTCAAGCCTAAGAATTTTAAAAAAAATTCCAAATTCTACAAACGACGCCGAACCACATCAAATCTAGTCCGAATGACCTCAAATTTTACACACAGGTCACAAATGACACCACGAACCTACAGCCACTTCGGAATTCCATTCCGAACTCGATATCAAAATTTCCACTATTGGTCGCTATCGCCGAAAAACTAACTTTCGCCAATTCAAGCCTAAATCTACCACAGACCTCCAAAACACATTCTGGACGCGCTCCTAACCCCAAAATCACTCAACGGAGCTAACGGAGTCGTCGAAATTCCATTCCAGATCCGTCTTCACACAGTTTCGATTACGGTCCAAACTCTAAGGTTTAAACTCACAACTAGGGATTAAGTGTCCCAAAACTCTCAGAATTCCATAACCAATCACACCGGCAAGTCCCAAAAGCAGAAACAAATATGGGAAAAACAGATATTAGGGGATCGGGGCTCTAATTCTCAAAACGACCGACCGGGTCGTTACACTCGGGACCTCAACCAAATATATCAACACATCCCAAAATACAATACGAACTTAGTGGAGGCTTCAAATCTCGTCAAACAACGTCAAAATTACGAATCGCGCCTCAAATCGAATTATGAGTTTTCGAATCTCCCAACTTCTATGTTCTGCGCCAAAACGTATCAAATCAATTCGGAATTACTTCAAATTTTACACACAAGTCATAAATGACATAATGTAGGTATTTCAATTTTCAGAATTGGAGTCCGGTCCCAATAGCAAAAAGTCAACTCCCCGGTCAACTCTTTTCTTTTAAGCTTCTTAAATAAGAATTGTTCTTTTAATTAAATTCTGAATCTTTCGAAAATCAAACTCGACCACACCCGCGGGTCATAATACCTTTTACGAAGTTGCTCGAGACCTTAAGTCACTGAACAAGGCGTTAATTCTTAAAACGACAACTCGGGTCGTTACAGATATGCCCTAGATCCAATCTCACATTTGATGATTTGAACGCATTTTTATGAATGTTATTTGATATAAAACATATATGGCATTTGATATTCTTTTATCATTGTTATTATTAATTATTTAATTAACTTGATAAGGTCCTTAATTAAATTTTGAGACTTGTCATCATGATGGAGATCATGATAATGAGGGTAAAATTTCTTATAATTTAATCTAAATTTATTCTTGATCATAGGATTATTAAATTGGACATTAGTAATCCGGTTAGATCAATATTTATGTGATCATCTTTATTGGATAAAGATTAGTTGATCTCATAAATTAAATCACATAGATAAATGATGCATTTAGAGATATGATCATTGAACCGACTCATTGGATAATTCCTAATAGTCAGAATTATCATAAACTGTCAATAGGATAATCTCTTGAAGAATGTGATGTAAGAGTTTCCTTTGACCTGAGATCGTCATAGTAATTGACAAGTTATTTATTGTGCTTTGATACTAGATACCTATGGCCCTAGAGCGATAGTTGAAAAGATATTGGGTATGAATAAATACTTGTAGAATTAGTGATTGATCAATATGGAATCTGTCAACTCTTGGTAATGAGTTTAAGCTCCATGTTGCCATGAATTATTAACGATCAAATTAGGACCTTGGCCAGGGCAATTGAATGAAAGAAGAAAAGAGTTTCTTAGGTCATTCAATGGTCGATTATATTTGACTTGAACACATAGTTGGTCGCCTATTAGGATTTGACAGTTGAACCATATCCTAGGGTAACCCAGAGCTATAAGGACAGAAGGAAATACTACATTATTCATCTATCGGTTCTTGAGAGTAAATTGTATTATTCATGCTATCCAGTCGTTAAGAAGTGTTGCTAGACGCCACCCTTGATTAGTATATTGATATGATCAATTTACTACCGGCTTAGTATTGAACCTATGGGGTCAGGCCCCCTCCCTCCTATGTTGTAAAAGGGCACACTAACAAGTGTTCTGATCTTTGCTAAAGAATTAATTATTTTATTGTTTGATAATTAAATTAAAAAATTTGATTAGTCAAATAAATTAAATTATTAGTCCAAACGAAATATTATAATATTTGCTAGCACAGAGGATATAATTAATATTGTGAACAAATTAAAATTTTCTATTTGGAATTGAAAATTAAATTATCTCTTGGTTGAAATATATATGTGATATATATACATATAATTAATGTTTATTTATATAAGGTATGTATATAATATATTATTTGGAAATCCAATTTATAATTGGACGGACAACAAAGTCCAAAAATGGACGTGAGATTAGTTCAAACCCATTAAATATGGGATTGATATTTTTTAATATAAAATATTAGTTAATTCTCATAATCCAATCAAATTTGGAATTGAATTGGAACGTCCATAAAGGACAAGCTGACGACGGCGCACGTATCCCATTAGGAATGGTATATACGTTTCTCCAATGGAAAATTTCATAAGTTTATTTTGGAATAAACTTTTACCTAAGTAAATCATTACCTCAACCAGATAGGAAAAGGGTTTATAAGTGATGCTATATAAAGGGTGATGAAGAAAATTTACCGCATTAAGTCTTGAAAATAAAAATCACTTTGTGAAAGTAAGAATACAATACAAAGCCAAGAGAGAAAATACAATTACAAGAAAAGTATTTCTTGATCTTCTACCGTTGAGTTGAGATTTGTGAGAAAAATTCCAGCACAAGCTTTCAATCAATTTGTTCGTGTGTTTCATTAATCAAAGAGTTTATAGCAAGGATCGGTCTCGGTATGAATACGCATAGAGTATTCGCACTATCGTTGAAATAAGACTCTCTTCACCATGTACGTCTCAGACCCGATCTTTAACATGTAAATAAATTTTAAACACGAAAAGATCTTCCTAAAATTGTTATTGTCTTCCGATGCATGTTACGAATATCATCTATATGCAATCATATACATATACCGATGAGGATACATCTATATAACATTTGAAGACCTATGTGCAACAACAATGACAAGGGAGAATGAATATGTAAGTGCTTTCATAATGTAGCACTTGAACTCTGGAGAGAAATAAACCCCTCGCAGCAGAAGAATGGATGTCGTACATACAAGTCTTCATAGCTATTATTATCCTCTCTTCTTTTTCTGACTAATCCTTAGTAACCCATCTTCGGCCACGAACTTGGATACCCATCTCCAACAGAAAAATTCTTCAACAGTTTATTACAGAAAATGCAGGAAGCGGTCCACGGCACAATTCATTGAGCACATTATTATCATAAGTTCAACTTATAAACACAGACAGTGTAAATAATTTTTAAACTATATAGGCAAATCATGCCAACTCGGGTTAGTGTCCTACCAGTGTATGATACCAACATGTTTCCAAATCTTTAGGGTCAATGATAATAGGCTCGACTCAAACATTGCAAAGAATACAGTTAACAGCAAGAGCAATAAAATAATTAAATTTTGTCATACTCGGGATGGATAATCATAGTAAGCAGTTATTTCGATGATAAGATTCTCCAAGCTAGGACAGTGCTTCAGCAAGTTCAGTATTCCTGGTAAGTGCCATTTCACAAAATCCAATTAAAGGTGAAGCATCTTGCAACTGAAGGTCGGAGCTGGTAGATTTGTCAACTGCCATGAAGAAAATACCTAGGCAGACAAAAAATAAAACACAAAAGTTAAAGAAACTAAATACATAGATTTTTGAATTGGGCTATTCAAACGCTTGGTCAACATTCTTTGTTGCTATGTGAAACATGAGTATTCCCCCATCTATTTATTTGAACAATGCATCTCTACACCATGAAAAAGATATTGTCTGTAAGTTCAATTTAAGATTAAACACATTTGACGCTTAAATACATTCAATGCGCTGCACAAATTTGGTGTGTGCTTCAGCACATAAGTAAATTATTGTGTTGGCCAAAAGGACTAAGAAAATGGTCCTATGCACTGTGAACGGTGCTTCTAAGTTATCAAGAAAACAAGGAGGTTTCTTCCTTAGGTATTGATATGATAAAGAATGCAATCAAAGAGATGCTTACAATAGCAAAGAATGCTGCATCCACCAAATTTGACGTAAATGCTTGCTAAACTGAACCATGAAAATGCAGACATCTAAATTGCTTAGAGGAAGGTAGCCCACAGTCATATGACAGCTTCACTATACTCTGAGTTTTTATTGTCTAGCCTCCATAAGACTCTACATTAAAGAATATGCCTTTTGCTGATTGCACATTTACCATTTCTGAGTTTATGAAAAACAATATGAGAAGGTTGTGTTTGTAATTTGATGATATTAAAATAAAACTTTCTTTTTTCGATAAATTAAAATGAAATTTCTTAAGAAAAGCAGAGAAGCACAAACACAAAATGACAATTTAATCAAGGACGAGTGCTGACAACCACAAGGTACAAAATCATTAAAAAATTAAAATACA